>NC_037668.1:59397894-59484451 GCF_003255815.1 Theropithecus gelada | reverse complement strand
AAAAAAAAAAGAAATTAGCCGGGCGTGGTGGCAGGCGCCTGTAGTCCCAGCGGCTCTGGAGGCTGAGGCGGGAGAACAGTGTGAACCCAGTTGTCGGAGCTTGCCGTGAGCTGAGATTGCGCCACTGCACTCCAACCAGGGTGAGAGGGCGAGACTCCGTCTCAAAAACAAATAAATAAGATAAAATAAAATAAAATAAAATAAAAAATAACAATAATAGTATGGACAGTGACCATTTAGTGAGCACTTCCTGGGCACCATGCTGCACTAAATAGTTTACATATACTAATTTCATTCTCATGGCAGCCCTTTGAGGTAGGTATTATTAATCTCATTTTGCAGATGAGAAAATTGAAGAGACACCATTGAAGTCACACAGCCAGAAACTTGTTGCAGTGGGCTATATATGAAGCTATGGGTTTCTATTGCCTCCTCAGATTTTTTTTTTTTTTTTTTTTAGAATGAAATTCTTGCTTGCTCCAGGCTGGAGTGCAGTGGTGTAATCACAGCTTACCACAGCCTTGACCTCCTGGGCTCAAGCTATCCTCTCACCTCGGCCCCCAAGTAGCTGGGACCACAGGCATGTGCCCCCACACCTGGCTAATTTTTTTTTTTGTAGAGATGGGGTCTTGCTTTGTTACCCAGGCTGGTCTCAAACTCCTGGGCAAAAGTGATTCCCCCGCCTTAGCCTGCCAAAGCGCTGGGATTACGGGTGTGAGCCACTGTGCCTGGCCTTCCCCAGAATTTCTTACAGGAAATTTCTACTTGGGATCCAGTAGGTGACCAGCTAGTGCTCTGAAGCTTTGTGTGCCCTTAATTGCTTAACGTCAGTATCACATGCGCTCTGGGTGGTTCTTGGTGGCTCCAATGCTGAGCGTATGGTGGTTGACTCTACTGCATCAGTATCACTCAAGACCGCCCTATCGAGTTACAATGCCTCCTCTTTGTCAGGGCCCTGGCTTCCCCCAGGGCTGGAGGACAGTATGTGGCTTTTGAACTTGCTTTTCATCAGTGATGGAGAAAGCATGTGAGTTCACCCACTGCCTCAATTGTTAGAAGTGTCTGGGCAGAATCGGACACATGTGGCTGGCCGATGTCTCTCTCTGGTAGTTCCAGGGGCCGGCCTCGCCTTCCTGTCTGAACTCGGCAGGGACAGGCTGGCTGGGTCAACAGAGGCATCTACCTGGCAGTTGGGGGCCTGTGAGAATAGCTCTAGTTCTCACCCAGCAGCCTGAGGTGTGGCCTGGGCAAGACCTAGTGAAGGCACATGTTAGTCACAGCAGCCTGGGTGGGAAGAGGGCAGGCATGGGGAGTTCCCTGTGGGGTTCTGGGCAGAAGTAAGAGAAGAGCTCAGCTAACACTATGTGACTGGTAGGGCAGAGTGAGGAGGGGCGTTAGGCCAAGCGCCTCTCTTCCCCTTAGTCGAGAGCCTCAGGGGAAACGCCAGCCTTCCCGATCTGATCTAATTTCCTCCCCCCCGCCGTATGACAGAATTCTTCTCTCTGCACATGGTCAGCAGCAGATTTTTCTCAAGGTGAAAGCAATTAGGGCTTCATTCCCTCCTCCCCCAGCTGCTAGAAAGAAAAGGAAGATGGAAGGGAAGCCTCTGCCAAGGTCAGCCAGAATGCCCGGGCCTGCTCCTGTAATTGGCTCTGCCACCTGCTCACACCTCTCACATGTTGTTGTGGTCTCAGGCATTTCGGTGTCCCCCAGGGCTGAGGCAGTGAAGACAGCAGGAGCAACTGCTTTTACATCTCTCTCTAGGACAAGAAAGAGGGCATCTTCACCCTGCCCTGAGTGGGGAATGTGCAGGAACAGTGTGAGCCAGGCCTGGGCGGCACACACAGATGGGGCTGAGCTGTTCTCTCCTTTCTCTGGAAGATTCAAAACCCTGGCAAGAGAAAAGTCATTGGAAGGTGGGAGAACTCATTCATTTGGTCAACTGCTAAGCCAAGCACTTTGCTAGGCATTCCTGGTCCCTGTAGTCTCGGAGCCAAGGGGAATAGGGTGGGTGCAGGAGGTGGAGGGGTGGGGAAGTCAACGGGCAGGCGATTCCAGAGGTACTGAATGTCACAAAGGAGGACGGCAGGATACCACGGGGACCTGACCTACAATAGAAGATTAGGTTTTGGGTTTTTTTTTTTCTTAATTTTTAAATCTATTGTCATAGAGATGAGGTTTCACTGTGTTGCCCAGGCTAGTCTTGAACTCCTGGGCTCAAGCAATCCTCCCTTCTTAACTTCCCCAGGTGCTGGGATTACAGGTGTGAGTGACCAACCACATCCAGCCTTTTCTTTCTTTCTTTCTTTCTTTCTTTCTTTCTTTCTTTCTTTCTTTCTTTCTTTCTTTCTTTCTTTCTTTCTTTCTTTCTTTCTTTCTTCTTTCTTTCTTTCTTTCTTTCTTTTTCTTTCTTTCTTTCTTTCTTTCTTTTCTTTCTTTCTTTCTTCGTTCCTTCCTTCCTCCCTCCCTCCTTCCCTCTCTCTCTTTCTTTCTTTCTCTCTCTATCTCTGTCTCTCTCTTTCTTTTTTTAGAAAAAGGGTCTCGCTTTGTTGACCAGACTGAAATGCAATAGCATGAACAGGGCTCACTGCAGCTTTTACCTCCTGGGCTGTAAGTGAGCCTCCTGCCTCATCCTGTAGAGTATTTGGGACTACAGATATGCTCCACTATGCCTGGCTAATTTTTAAATTTTTCGGAGAGACAAGGGTCTCACCATGTTGCCCAGGCTGGTCTTGGCCTCAAGCAGTCCTCCCGCCTTGCCTCCCAAAGTGCTGGAATTTCAGGCGTGAGCCACTGCACCAAGCCTACTCCGTTTTTAAGAGGCTCAGGCTGGGTAAGGTGGCTTATGCCTGTAATCCCAGCACTTTGTAGTGTAGTGGCTAGTTTCTACAAAAAAAAGTTTAAAAAAATGATTTGGGCATGGTGTGGTACACCTGTGGTTCCAGTTACTTGGGAGGCTGAGGCAGGAGGATCACTTACAGCCCAGGAGGTTGAGGCTGCAGTGAGCTGTGTTTGTGCCACTGCACTCCAGCCTGGGTAACAGAGCAAGATCCTGTCTCAAAAACAAATAAATAAAATAAATAAATAGAGATAAAATCTCATGGTAAAATATTTAAAGATAAAGGATAAAAATTGAAAACAGAAGCTCCAAAGTACTCCCCACCATCCTCCCTGGTGGTAACAGCTGTTAACAGAGTGTTACGTACTTTTCTGGGGGACTTTCCAAATGTATTCAAGTGCAATAAAGTGTTTTTAAAGTCCTCTTTAAAAACCGGTTGTTACTATGCACCTATCCAGCTGGTGACTTCCCCTGCCTCCACTTCACAATATAGCCAGGGCATTTCTTTCCATGTCAGTACAGCAAGCTTTACTTCATTCTTTTTGGTGGCTGTGTGGTATGAGGAAGTGATTTTTGAAGGGTAAAACCTGAAGAATAAGTAAGATTAGCAAGGCAAAGGGATGGTTCTCTAAAGCACCGAGCCTGGGAAAACAAAAGCAACATAGATCTCTCTAACTATACCTCCTAATGTCTCCCTTCCTTCTGTGTTCAGGCCCCACTCCTCGCTCTCTCTGCTGCCACATTTTTCTCACTGTAATTTGCAAAGCAGTTCAGCTGTCTTTGTCTTGCCCTAGCCCTGGAGAGCTTCATTCTTCATGCCAAAGCAACTTATTAAGTATTTTCCCAAACAAAGAACCCTCTACCCAGAGAAAAATTGTGCCACTCCCCTACTAGACAAAAGTAGCTGCAAACAGTTGTGGTTTAAAATAGCAATTAAGAAAAAAAAAAATCTGTTACACCATAAAGCACCTGGCAGTTCATAAATGGTGGTTATTTGTTACTAATATTATTTTACATGTGTTGGTGGATGGGTTGGCAGCTGTAAGGTCCTGTCCTTCATCCCGGGGTACCCACCTCTTGCTTGGCCGCTTTTCAAGTGTAGGGATGGTCTCTTACCTGTGTTTGTACATCTAGCACTCAGCACAAGGCCTGGCATAGAGCAGACATTCAGGAAGTGAGTGTTGAGTTGAACACTGAAGGGCTGGGTGTGCTGTTCCGAGCAGATACTGAGTCATAGATATTGTGGGCCTGCTGTGATCTGAGCCCCAATATAGATGCTTTGGAACAGTAGAGAAGACAATCACAAGAGAGGCTCTTGCCCTGGGGAACTTCACTATCAAGATGGGCCTCATGAGACTGTCACATCATATCACGAATTGTAAAACATCCACAGTCCCTGAATCAGTGCTAACTTTGGTACTTTTAGCTTTGGGAAGAGGGGATAAACTTTCCCTCACCCCCACCTTTAGGTATAAAACAGATATGGTAATGTGCACAAACCTTAAATGAACAACTGGATGAATACTTTCTGATTTTTTTTTTTTTTTTTTTTGAGACGAAGTGTTGCTCTTGTCGCCCAGGCTGGAGTGCAATGGCGTGATCTCGGCTCACTGCAACCTCCACCTCCCAGGTTCAAGTGATTCTCCTGCCTCAGCCTCCCAAGTAGCTGGTATTACAGGCACCTGCCACCACACCCGGCTATTTTTTGTATTTTTAGTAGGGACGGGGTTTCACCATGTTGGCCAGGCTGGTCTCGAACTCCTGACCTCAGGCAGTCTGCCTGCCTCGGCCTCCTAAAGTGCTAGGATTACAGACCTGACCCACCATGCCCGGCCTACTTTCTGATTTTTTTAATTAAAAAAAAAGTTGTTGGTTTTTTTTTAGTTTTTAGAGACAGGGTCTTGCTGTGTTACCCAGACTGGAGTATAGTGGCTATTCACAGGTGCAGTCATAGCTCACTGCAGCCTCAAACTCCTTGAGTCAAGTAATCCTCTTGCCTCAGCCTCCCGAGTAGCTGGGACTGCAGGCACATACCACCACACCCAGCTTGAAGTTTTATACATGTATACGCTGTATAACCATCAACCAGATCAAGATATGGATTATTTCCAGGACCCCAGAAGGTTCTCTTGGCCCCCTTTCAGACATACCCCCTCTCACAATAGAAACCACTATTTCTGACCTCCATTACCATCAACTAACTATACCTGTTTTTGAGATTTTTCTAAATGGAATTGCATGGTGTACATTATTTTTGTTCTGGCTTCTTTCACTCAACCTCATAGCTATAAAATTCATCCATGTTAGTACTTAGTACTTAGTTTTTTATGTATGTGGTGTAGTATTCTGTTAAATGAACATATAACAATGGAGACATTTGGGTTGTTTCTAGCTTTTTGCTATTGTGAATGATGCTGTTATAAACGTGCTTTTTTTTTTTTTTTTTTTGAGACGGAGTCTCGCGCTGTGTCACCCAGGCTGGAGTGCAGTGGCGCGATCTCGGCTCACTGCAAGCTCCGCCTCCCAGGTTCACGCCATTCTCCTGCCTCAGCCTCCGAGTAGCTGGGACTACAGGCGCCCGCCACCACGCCCGGCTAGTTTTTTGTATTTTTAGTAGAGACGGGGTTTCACCATGTTAGCCAGGATGGTCTCGATCTCCTGACCTCATGATCCACCCGCCTCGGCCTCCCAAAGTGCTGGGATTACAGGCTTGAGCCACCGCGCCCGGCCATAAACGTGCTTTTACATACGCCTTTTTGGTAGACTCAACTATTTATTTTTCTTGGCTACATACATTTGAGTGAAACTTCTAGGTCAGAGGGGATACGTATGTTTAGTTTTAGTAAATACTGTCAGTTTTCCAAAGTGGTTATACCAGTTTACACTCCTTTCAGTGGCATATGAGAAGTCTAGTTGTTGATATTGTCCTTTTAATTTCAAATTTCAGCCATTCCGATAGGTGCGTAGTGGTATCTCACTGTTTTAATGTGTCTACCCATATAGTAATAAGTAATAATGTTTTTTGTTTTGAGACAGGGTCTCGTTCTGTTGCCCAGGTTGGGGTGCAGTGGCATGATCATGGCTCATTGTAGCCTCAACCTCCCAGGCTCAAGCGATCATCCTGCCTCAGCCCCCTGAGTAGCTAGCACTACAAGTGCATGCTGACACACCTGGCTAATTTTTAAATTTTTTGTCGAGATGAGGTTGGGCTATGTTGCCCAGGCTGGTCTTGAACTCCTAGCCTCAAGTGATCTGCCCGCCTCGGCCTCCCAAAGTGCTGGAATTACAGGCATGAGCCATCAAGCCCGGCCAGTAATAATGTTTTTACATGCTTGTTTCTTGTGCTATTTGGCCATCTGGATGTCTTTGTTGAAGAGTCTGTTCCCCCTTGGTCCCCTCACCCAAGGATGTCTTTCCTGTACTCAGTAACCATTTGGTGACCTTAATTGATGATCATTCAATGGTCATCCTTGTGCTGATCACACCCAAATCTCTGTCCAGAGATCCTGCTCCCAAAAGCCATACCCACATATTCAGCTGTCTCTTTGACATATCTAACAGGATGACCCATGTGCCCCTCAGGATCAGTATCCAAACTGAAAGCTTCATCTCCTCTTCAGCCCCCAATCCATTTTCCTTCCTTTCTGCTCAGGCCCACTTCAGGGCACCCAGACTGGCCCATCATCTTCATCCTCATGGACTCTGTGAATGTTTAGGCCCCGATCTCACACATTTCAAGAAATGTGGCTGGGCGTGGTGGCTCACACCTGTAATCTCAGCACTTTGGGAGGCTGAGGCAGGTGGATCACTGGAGGTTAGGAGTTCGAGACTAGCCTGGACAACATGGTGAAACCCTGTCTCTACTAAAAATACAAAAATTAGGCGGGGGTGGTGGCAGGCGCCTGTAATCCTAGCTCCTTGGGAGGCTGAGGCAGGAGAATCCCTTGAACCTGGGAGGCGAAGGTTGCAGTGAGCCGAGATCATGCCATTGCACACCAGCCTGGGCGACAGAGTGAGACTCTGTCTCTAAAAAAGGAAGGAAGGAAGGAAGGAAGGGAAAGAAAGAAGGAAAAAAATGTGCACAGTGTGTTTCCTTTCCCAACCCCACACCCTCCTTGCTCTGGATACCTCCTCCTTGGGTCTCAACTTACATGTCACTTCCTCTAGTTTAGGTGTTTCCTCTGCTGTCTTCCAGTGCCAGTTCCTTCCTGTCAAGTCATTTATCACACTGGCTTGTAATTACCAGTGTCAATGCCTGAATCCCTGGATCATGTGTTGTTTTGCCTGCTCAGCATTCTCTCCCCTCTTCTCAGTACTCTAGTTTTTGCTAGGAGCCATCTCTCCATTCTTGCTCCATGTGTTTGGGTGTGGCTGCAGAGAAGGGTGTGCATATCACCCAGGCCCGACAAGTCAGCATATTCTATCCTTTAGTTCTGTAACTGGGTCAATGTTAAGCACAGAACCAAGGTAGTTGATCAGAGCAATCTTAGGACTTTTGTTGGAACAAATGGGAAAGAAGCATTCTTTTTCTAAGGGGGTTACTACAGGGCTAATATGAAAGCCTGGAGCCTGGGAATTCTGTTCTGGGGAGTGACACAGGCCTACCCCACCACACATTTTAGGTGGGAGATCTCCCTTCCACGTTACTAGAGCACATAGATTCTACAAAAAGGCATATCTCCACAGCCCTTTTGCAATTCTGGTGCAACAGCGGATTTTCTAATTATCTTCATTTAGCTCTGTTGTCAAACTACAGAGTAGTAGGAGTTTGTGTGTGTGTGTGTGTGCGTGTGTGTGTGTGTGTGTGTGTTTTATTTTTTTATTTTTTTGACACGGAGTCTCACTTTGTCGCCCAGGCTGGAGTGTAGTGGTGTGATCTCACCTCACTGCAACCTCTGCCTCCCAGGTCAAGAGATTCTCCTGTCTCAGCCTCCTGAGTAGCTGGAATTTGAGGCGTGCACCACCATGCCCAGCTAATTTTTTTTCTATTTTTAGTAGAGACAGGATTTTGGCATGTTGGCCAGGCTGGTCTCAAACTGCTGACCTCAGGTGATCCGCCTGCCTCAGCCTCCCAAAGTGCTGGGTTTATAGCCGTGAGCTACTGTGCCCAGCCTGAGTAGTAGTTTTTGAGAGCACAAACGCTGCAGTAACTCAAGGGTTTGAATCTAGCACTACCATATGTTGCATGTGACTTTGAGCGAACTACTTAGACTCTCTGTGCCTCAGTTACATCATCTGTAAAATGGAGATGATAACAGTACTTACTTTATAGTGTTTGTGAAAATTAAATACATTGATTATTGTAAAAAGACTTGTTTACACTGTGGGGAAAATACCACCTGGGACATTTCACAAAGAAAGTGAAAGCAAGGCCAGGTTTCCAAGTAACTAAAGATGGCTTTGCTGGCAATGGGGAGTGCAACAGGCGAATAGCCTGAGTGTCTTACCCGTAACTGCTAGTGAGTTCCCTCGTTTTCTCTGTTTCATCTGTTGTGTGTTCTTAATCTTACACTGGCGTCTCTGATGAAACCCTTTTCAAGTGTATGGCATCTCATGGGGGTTTGAGAGCAAGAGTGGTAGCCAAGTGGGCTTAACTACAAAGGGATAATGGTGGTGTTTGCTGCAAAAACTTGAGAGATAACATTGTTTACAGTGTACAGAGTATTTATTTCATTTGCATATTAAGTTCGCTGACTGCGATTCTAGCACATATATAACCATGTTACAGAGAAAATTCAGAAACTTCTCCAGCTACTACCTAACTCTGGAACTGCACATACCTGGGACACAGTAAAATATTGCAATCTTAAGAATATAGACTTTGGCCAGGCGAGGTGGCTTATGCCTGTAATCCCAGGACTTTGGGAGGCCGAGGTGGGTAGATCACCTGAGGTCAGGAGTTTGAGACTAGCCTGGCCAACATGTTGAAACCCCATCTCTACTAAAAATACAAAAATTATCTGGGCATGGTGATGGGCACCTGCAGTCCCAGTTACTTGGGAAGCTGAGGCAACAGAATTACTTGAACCTGGGAGGCGGAGGTTGCAGTGAGCCAAGATTGCGCCACTGCACTCCAGCTCAGGCAATGGAGCAAGACTCTGTCTCAAACAAAAAAAAAAAAAAAAAAGAGGGAGAGAGAGAGAACATAGACTTTGGGGTTGGTCATACCTGGGTTTAGGTTTCATCTCTGCCTTTTGCTTGCTTGTGTGAACTTAAGTTAGTAATTTATCCTTTCTGAGCCTCATTTTTCCCCATAGAAATGGATAAAGTAATTGCTCCTAAGGTCACCTCATGGTACAGTCCAGGGCTACCAATCACAACATATTCTATATATCAGTAGCACATACCTTACCAGGTGGCTGTGAGGATTAAATGAGATGGTTTCTGTACAGCAAACAGCTCAGCAATGGGCTGATAGCACTTAGTACATCTTAGTACATGTTAGTTGCTATTATTAGGTATTCATGTGCAGAAGTCCTTCTGATAATAATCGTCATAATAGCAAGAGTGGAGTCAGGAGAACTGATGAGGAAGGCTTTTTGAGGAAATTCTAAGGTTGTTTTATTTTTATTTATTTATTTATTTATTTATTTATTTATTTATTTATTTATTTTCAGATGGAGTCTCACTCTCACCCAGGCTGGAGTGCAGTGGCATGATCTCGTCTCACTGCAAGCTCTGCCTCCTGGGTTCACGCCATTCTCCTGCCTCAGCCTCCCGAGTAGCTGGGACTACAGGCATCTGCCACCACGCCGGCTAATTTTTTGTATTTTTAATAGAGATGGGATTTCACCGTGTTAGCCAGGATGGTCTCGATCTCCTGACCTCGTGATCCGCCCGCCTCGGCCTCCCAAAGTGCTGGGATTACAGGCGTGAGCCACCGCGCCCGGCCAGGTTTTTTTATTTTTTAAATTTTTTAAATTGTATGTCCTCTGGTGTTGAAACTGAAAGATTCTAAGGTTTAAACTGGATTTGAAAGTGGGGAGGAACTCATTTTGGCAAAGAAGATTAGGGTGAGTGTCTTGGGAAGAAAAAAAAGAGGGAACAGGTGTCTGTGTGACCAAAATGAGATACTTGGATGCAACTCAGCCCCGTCCTCGGGGCACTTTTGGGCTTCTGCCAGTAGTGGGGAATCCCAGAACCTTCTCTGGCTTGGCTACAGAAGGAAACAGACATCTCCTACAGAGAGAAAGGAAAGTCACGGAGCTGCTGTCTGGTGGTGACTGGGGCCACAGTGGCAAGCAGAGAGATGTCTGTGGGGCAAGGGAGCTGGCAGGATGAAGCCTGAGGGTCGGCCCAGGATTCTGGTCACTGGGAGGCTGAGCTAGAGGCTTCTACTACAAGGGAAGCTGGGCTGGTCAGTGGATTCTTCCCAGATTCTCAGAATTCCAACCTCCTATAGGGTCTTCTCTAGGGAAGGAGGGACACGGATATATAGAAAAGACTAAAGGGAACGATGAGAGTTTTAAAACTCTGATCTGGCCAGGCTCAGTGATTCATGCCTGTAATCCCAGCACTTTGGGGGGTTGAGGTGGGAGGATCATTTGAGTCTAGGAGTTCAAGATCAGCCTGGACAACAAAGCAAGACCCCGTTCCTTTGTTTGTTTGTTTATCAATTAATTTATTTAGTGACAGTCTCGCTCTGTTACCTAGACTGAAATGCAGCGGTGCAATCTCAGCTCACTACAACCTCCGCTTACCAGGTTCAACCCTCAGCCACCCGGAGTAGCTGGGATTACAGGCATGCACCACCAGCTTATATGTATGTGTGTGTGTGTGTATATATATATATAGATAGATAGATAGATAGATAGATAGATATAATATATGTATATTTTTTAGTAGAGATGGGGTTTCACCATGTTGCCCAGGCTGGTCTCAAATTCCTGACCTCAAGTGATCCACCTTACTCAGCCTCCCAAGGTGCTGGGATTACAGGCGTGAGCCACAGTGCCCAGCCCTGACTCTGTCCCTTTAAAAACAAACAAACAGGCCAGGCACAGTGCCTCACGCCTGTAATCCCAGCACTTTGGGAGGCCGAGGCGGGCGGATCACAAGGTCAGGAGTTAGAGACCATCCTGGCCAACATGATGAAACTCTGTCTCTACTAAAAATATAAACATTAGCTGGGCGTGGTAACGCATGCCTGTAGTCCCAGCTACTCAGGAGGCTGAGGCGGAAGAATCGCTTGAACCCAGGAGGCGGAGGTTGCAGTGTGCGGAGATTGTGCCACTGCACTCCAACCTGGTGACAGTGAGACCCCGTATCAAAAACAAGCAAACAACAGACAAACAAAACAAAAAAAACCCTCTGGCCTGAGATTCCAAATTGTCACCAGCCATCACGGGGCTGTAGGACAGAGAGTCAGACCAGGCTGTGCTGCTTTCTGGGCGAGCCAGCCATCTCCTGTCTGCACCTCCAGACTCATGCTTCTCTCTTCTCTGTCCTGTTCTGTGTCTGCCTTATCTGGACACATCAGCAGGCTCCTTTGCCTTCCAGCTCCTTCTTGGGCTCAGCCACTGGGGACCCTGGGGCTGAGGGGCCAGAAGGGAGAGAAGTTGGGTAGTTATTCCCTTGCTCCCTCCACAGGTTGACAGGGTGTCCTTGATGGGCAGTCACAGCTCTTCTTACGGAGGCCTCTTTTCCAAAATTCCCTCCCTCAGGAAACGCTCTCCCCTGTCCCTTCAGGCCTAAGGGTGGTGGCAGTTCCTCAAGTGTCGCTAGCCCCAGGTCACTGTGCTATCCCTATGATTTCTCTGCACCCACTCATACCATCATAAATAAACCCTTTTCAAATTATTCTAATTTTAGTGTGTCATCTGTTTTCACTTGGGACCCTGACTGATACATTTGCCAAATAAGGATTCTTTCGGTTGTCTTAAGGGAAAGAGAGAGAGAATTATTGCCTTGTTATTGCTTCATGTACTCAAAACTTGATGTACAGACATTAGACATGTTTGTTCAAGAGTTTAGGCAAGAGCTTACTTAGAGTTGGCAGCTTCAGTCTCTTTCTCTCCTTCAGTTCTAGTTCCTCTGGGTGTGCTTTGCATTTGGGCACTCTTTCTACCTAGCAACTTCCAGCAACTCCAAGTTTATATCTTCCCAATGTCAAGTCCAAAGAAAGGTTCATTTCAGGCCGGGTGCAGTGGCTCACACCTGTAATTCTAGCACTTTGGGAGGCCGAGGTGGGTGGATTGCTTGAGTACTGGAGCTCGAGATCAGCCTGGGCAACATGGTGAAAACCCATCTCTATAATAAATACAAAAGTTAGCCAGTTGTAATGGCACATGTCTGTAGTTCCAGCTACTTGGGAAGCTGAGGTGGGAGGATCACCTGAGCCTGGGAGGTTGAGGCAGCAGTGAGATGTGATTGCACCACTGCATTCCAGCCTGGGTGACAGAGGGAGACCCTGTCTCAAAAAGCAAACAAAGATGGTCAGGTGAGGTGGCTCACGCCTGTAATCCCAGCACTTTGGAGGCCGAGATGGGTGGATTACCTGAGGTCAGGAGTTCAAGCCCAGCCTGCCAACATGGTGAAACCTCATGTCTACTAAAAATACAAAAATTAGCTGGGTGCGGTGGTGGGTGCATGTAGTCCCAGCTACTCAGGAGGCTGAGGCAGGAGAATCGCTTGCACCTGGGAGGCGGAGGTTGCAGTGAGCTGAGATCACACCACTGCACTCAAGCCTGGGTAACTCTGCCTTAAAAAGAAAAAAAAGCAAACAGACAACCAAACAACCCCCTCCAACAACAACAACAAGAAAAACAAACAAAAAAGAAAGGTTCATCTCCATCCCAATGGATCTGACAAAGTTTCTGTGTTCTCGTGGACTTGGCATGAGTCATAAGGCCACCCTCAAACCAGTCACTGGTACCAGAGGGATGGAACACGTCATTGGCCAGATGTGGGTCATGTCTTGCCTCTAGAGCTTGGAAAAGGTGTGTTAATCCCACCTAAGTCAACAGGCCTGATAGTAGGGACAGGCAATTCCCAAAAGTCAAGGTTTTCTTGCCGGACGCGGTGGCTCAAGCCTGTAATCCCAGCACTTTGGGAGGCTGAGACGGGCGGATCACAAGGTCAGGAGATCCAGACCATCCTGGCTAACCCGGTGAAACCCCATCTCTACTCAAAAATACAAAAAACTAGCCGGGCGAGGTGGCGGGCGCCTGTGGTCCCAGCTACTCGGGAGGCTGAGGCAGGAGAATGGCGTAAACCCGGGAGGCGGAGCTTGCAGTGAGCTGAGATCCGGCCACTGCACTCCAGCCTGGGCGACAGAGCGAGACTCTGTCTCAAAAAAAAAAAAAAAAAAAAAAAGTCAAGGTTTTCTCACCAGAAGGAAAGGCGCAGATGCTGAGTAGGCCCAATGAATCTGTGTCTTTTTTTTGTTTTTTTTTTTTTTAAGACAAAGTCTCATTCTGTCGCCCAGCCTGGAGCACAGTGGCGTAATCTTGGCTCACTGCAACCTCTACCTCCCAGGTTCAAGCAATTCTCATGTCTCAGTCTCCCAAGAAGCTGGGACTACAGGTGCCTGCCACCACATCCGGCTAATTTTTGTATTTTTTTTTTTTTTTTTGAGACGGAGTCTCGCTCTGTCACCCAGGCTGGAGTACAGTGGCCGGATCTCAGCTCACTGCAAGCTCTGTCTCCCAGGTTTATGCCATTCTCCTGCCTCAGCCTCCCGAGTAGCTGGGACTACAGGCGCTCGCCACCTCACCCGGCTAGTTTTTTTGTATTTTTAGTAGAGATGGGGTTTCACCGTGTTAGCCAGGATGGTCTCGATCTCCTGACCTCGTGATCCGCCCGTCTCGGCCTCCCAAAGTGCTGGGATTACAGGCTTGAGCCACCGCGCCCGGCCAATTTTTGTATTTTTTGTAGAGATGGTGTTCACCATGTTGGCCAGGCTGGTCTCAAACTCCTGACCTCAAGAGATCCGCCACCTCAGCTTCCCAAAGTGCTGGGATTACAGGCGTGAGCCACGAGCCTGGTTTCCATGAGTGCATTCTACTTGGCTGTGTGAACTTGGATAAACGACCTAACCTCTGGAACTTCTGTGTTCTTTCTTCCAATACTACTACTAATAATGATTACTAAGCAGTTACTGTGCGCCAGGACCTACACTGAGGGTTTCAGATTAATCTTTGTTTGGTAGGTATCATTGTTTCCCCCTCTTTATAGATGTGCAAACCAAGACTCAGAATAGTAAAGTGAGCCAGGCACGGTGGCTCATGCCTGTAATCCTGGCACTTTGGGAGGCCGAGGTGGGCAGATCACCTGATGTCAGGAGTTCGAGACCAGCCTGGCCAACATGGTGAAACCCCATCTCTACTAAAAATACAAAAATTAGCTGGGTGTGGTGGTGCATGCCTGTAATCCCAGCTACCTGGGGGGCTGAGGCAGGACAATCACTTGAACCAGGGAGTCAGAGGTTGCAGTGAGCCGAGATGGTGCCACCGCACTCCAGCCTGGTGAGACAGCATGACTCTGTGAAGAAAAGAAAAGAAAAAAAAAAAAAGACAAGACAAGACATGAGGCTTTCTCAGGGCCACAAAAGCCTAGACATGGCAGAGTTAGAATTTGAACCCAGATTTGTTTAACAGAAGAACACATACCTCTCTACCAAACTGCTTCTCAGTTGGAGCCTAGCTTGCAGGGTATTGTGAGGGTTAAAAGAGATATAATACAAATAGTACAGCAAAAATTTATTGTTCTCTTTGTGCACATACTGTATGCCAGCCCCTAAGCCAAATGTTGTGTGGACACATGTTTAAATCTTGCAATAATTTCTCAGTCTTGAAAACATCTAGCACAGCCCCTCACCCAGTAGGAACTCAGTGGTAGCTTCTCTCCTTTTATGCTGCCTGACTTTTCTCTTCATGTTGGTTCCAGCATTTTTTCAGAGTTTTCATTGTTCAGTGTTGCACAGGGTCCCTGAGCTGTTTCTCCTGCTGCCTAGAAGCTGAGAAGAATCAGGGTCATGGCCCTTGTGCCTGGAGAGGTCATTATGGGGAGAAAGGGCTCAGTGAGAGGAAAGCAGGTGGGAAAACGGGCCTGGGGAGGTGATGTGATTATCACAGCATCAAGTGTTTTAGCCCTGAGCAACTTTGGACATTTTAAAAACATCTCAGCCAGGCGCGGTGGCTCACGCCTGTAATCCCAGCACTTTGGGAGGCTGAAGCGCACAGATCACAAGGTCAGGAGAGTGAGACCATCCTGGACAACATGGTGAAACCCCGTCTCAACTAAAATTACAAAAAATTAGCCCGGTGTGGTGGCGGGTGCTTGTAGTCCCAGCTACTTGGGAGGCTGAGGCAGAAGAATTGCTTGAACCTGGGAGGCGGAGGTTGCAGTGAGCTGAGATCGCACCACTGCCCTCCAGCCTGGGAGACAGAGTGAGACTCTGTCTCGGAGAAAACAAAAACAAAAACAAAAACAAAAACAAAAACAAAAACATCTCCAGGGCACTGGGATTCACCCTACCAGGGAAGTGAGAGGCTAGCAGGGGGCAGGGGGTGGAAGGGTCATGAGTCCAGTGTTGCCTGGCAAACTGGCCTGAGGACCAGGTATACCTTCTGGTTTGCCTCCTAATCTCCTGGATGGTTTCCATACTGAGAGCAACTGTCCATTGTCTTTGACTCTTCCTTTATTGTCCAATTGGATATCAGGACCTACTGATTCTCCCAAATTGTTGCTGTTACCCGAGAGTTTGTTGAAAGCTTTGACTAAGTTTTCTGCATTGGGAGTGAGGGTAGGTACAGAATCTTTCATTTTCGGGTTTCCAGCAACCAAACGCACGTTTTGTTTTGCTTTTTTTTTTTTGAGACAGAGTCTGGCTCTGTCGCCCAGGCTGGAGTGCAGTGGCCGGATCTCAGCTCACTGCAAGCTCTGCCTCCCAGGTTCACGCCATTCTCCTGCCTCAGCCTCCCGAGTAGCTGGGACTACACGCACCCGCCACCTCGCCCAGCTAGTTTTTTTGTATTTTTTTAGTGGAGACGGGGTTTCACCGTGTTAGCCAGGATGGTCTTGATCTCCTGATCTCGTGATCCACCCGTCTCGGCCTCCCAAAGTGCTGGGATTACAGGCTTGAGCCACTGCGCCCGGCCTTGTTTTGTTTTATTTTGTTTGAGAGACAGAGTCTCTGTCTCCCAGACTGAAGTTCAGTGCCGTGATCTCAGCTCACTGCAAACTCCACCTTCTGGGCTCAAGCAATCCTCCCACCTCAGCCTCCCGAATAACTGGGATTACAAGCATGCACCACCATGCTCAGATAATGTTTTTTAAAAAATTTGGTTTTTTTAGATGGAGACTCTCTCGGTCGCCCAGGCTGGAGTGTAACGGCACGATCTCGGCTCGCTGCAACCTCTGCCTCCCGGGTTCAAGCAATTCTCCTGCCTCAGCCTCCTGAATAGCTGGGATTACAGGCACACACCACCATACCCGGCTAATTTTTGTATTTTTAGAAGAGATGGGGTTTCACTATGTTGGTCAAGCTGGTCTTGAACTCCTGACCTCGGGATCCACCCGCCTTGGCCTCCCAGAGTGTTGGGATTACAGACGTGAGCCACCATGCCCGGACAATTTTTTGTAGAGACAAGGTCTCACTATGTTGCCCAGGTTGGTCTCAAACCCCTGGGCTCAAGCAATCCTCCCATTTCAGCTTCCCAAAATGTGCTGGGATTACACACTGCACCCAGCCTGTATGGTTTTTTTGTTTTTTGTTTTTTTTTTTGGTTTTGTTTTTTTTTTGAGACAGAGTCTCTCTGTATCACCCAGGCTGGAGTGCAGTAGCGCAGTCCTGACTCATTGCAACCTCCCACCTCCCGGGTTCACGTGATTCTTGTGCCTCACTTTCCTGAGTAGCTGGGATTACAGGTGCGTGCCACCACACCTGGGTAGTTTTTGTATTTTTAGTGGAGACGAGGTTTTGCCATGTTGGCCAGGCTGGTCTCAGACTCCTGGCCTCAAGTTATCCACCTGCCTCGGCTTCTCAAAGTGCTGGGATTACAGGCATCAGCCATCCAGCCCAGCCTGTATGTTTAATTGAACTTAGTAATAGTCATAATTTCTTCAGAGCCTCCGGTAAACCACTGACTTAACTGATCATCAAGTTTAATCCTCACAACAACCTTGTATCATAGCTACTGTTTTTCTTTCTGCTTAATATAAGAGGGAAGTATGACTGGTGTAAGGTCATGGGGCTAGCAAGTGGCTAAATGGTAAGCTGAAAAGCAGCTTGGACCTCTCTCTTAAACTCGAGACATATGACCAACTGCCTATTTGTCACGTCCCCTTAAATGTGCAATGGGCACCTCAAACTTAACATGTCCAGGACCAAGTTCCTGGTATCTGCTCCCTTGACCCCTAAACTGTTCAGTTAATTGCCACTGCATCTTTCAATTGCTCAGGTCAAAAATCTTGAGCTATCCTTATCTTCTCTTTGTCATACACCTTAGCTTCAATGCATCAACACACTTAGTAAGGTCTACCTTCAAAATATCTCTAGAATTGACCCCTTCCAACTCTCTCCACTGTTCCCATTCTGGCCTAAGCCACCAACAACCTCCTGGCTGCTCTTCAGGTTTCTGCCTTTGCTTCCCCCAATCTGCTCTCAACAGATTCAGATATGTCACCCTTCTGCCTGAGCACCGCAGTGGGTAAATGGATGAGTAAAAGTCAAAGTGCCTACCCTGAGCTACAAAGTGTTATCTGAACTGGCTTTTTTTTTTGAGATGGAGTCTCACTCTGTCACCCAGGTTGGGGTGCAGTGGTGCAATCACAGCTCACTGCAGTCTAGACTGGCTGGGCTCAAACAATTCTCCCACCTCAGCCTCCTGGGAAAACAGATGCATGCCATCAAGCTAATTTTTTAAATGTGTTTATAGAAACAAGGCTGCGCTATGTTACCTAGGGTGGTCTTGAATCCCTGGGCTCAAGTGATCCTCTCCCCTTGGGCTCCCAAAGTGCTGGGATTACAGGTTTGAGCCACTGTGCCCAGCTGAGCACTGTCTTCTTTTTTGAGATGGAGTCTCCCTCTGTCACCCAGGCTGGAGTGCAGTGGCGTCATCTCAGCTCACTGTGAACTCCACCCACCGGGTTCAAGTGATTCTCCTGCCTCAGCCTCCTGACTAGCTGGGACTACAGGTACATGCCACCATGCCCAGCTAATTTTTATATTTTTAGTAGAGACGGGGTTTCATCTTGTTGGCCAGGCTGGTCTTGAACTCCTGACCTCAAGTGATCCACCCGCCTTGGCCTCCCAAAGTGTCGGGATTATAGGCGTGAGCCACCACGCCCAGACTAAGCTGGCTTCTTGAGACATCTCTTCCCTCATTTTCTAGCCTCTCCACCTGCCGTCACTCTGCTACACAAACTTTTCTTCAGACCACATACTCTCACTTCAGAGCCTTTACATGTGGCACTTATTTGGCCTGGGATTTTTTATTTCCAAATACCCATTGATTGCTTCCATATCTTTCAGGTCTTTAATGCCGTCTTCTTAATGAGGCTTTTCCTGGACACCTTACCTAACATTTCACACCCTCCACTGATATTTCCTATTTTCCTTCCCTGTGCTATTTATTTCTCCTTAGGATGTATTACCTCCTAAAATACCATATATCCTGGCTTATTGTCAGTCCCACTAAAATGTATGCCCCACTATGGCGGATTTTGATCAGTTTTGTTCATGGCTGAATCTCCAGCTCCTTTAATAATGACTGGCACATCCTTGGTGCTTGATTCACATTTGTTGAATAAATGTATGAATAAATGAATTTAGAAGAAGAAATGAGGTCTGTTGACTCATTTAATTGCTCCATGCTACTTCTCCAAACTAAGTGTCTGTGATACACCTGTGGCTACTTGGTGGCACTCATATCAGGGTCTCAGTGCTGTAGGGGTTCTTGGAAGAGCAGTCTATAAATAGTACTCTCTTTGCTTGAAAAAGCTCTGAACCATTTGAGAAATAAGATTAGGAAATAAGGTGGCTGGGTGCGGTGGCTCAAGCCTGTAATCCCAGCACTTTGGGAGGCCGAGACGGGCGGATCACGAGGTCAGGAGATCGAGACCATCCTGGCTAACACGGTGAAACCCCCTCTCTACTAAAAAAACGAAAAACTAGCCGGGCGAGGTGGCGGGCGCCTGTAGTCCCAGCTACTCGGGAGGCTGAGGCAGGAGAATGGCATAAACCCAGGAGGCGGAGCTTGCAGTGAGCTGAGATCTAGCCACTGCACTCCAGACAGAGAGAGACTCTATCTCAGAAAAAAAAAAAAAAAAAAAAAAGAAATAAGGCATATGAAGACCAAAATTGCAACCTTATTATTGATAAAGCTGATATTAGAGAGAGTGACCTATGTCTGACAATAGGTGCGCATTCAAGTACTGACCCTAGAATTGCATCGGCTTAACCATGGATTTACAGGCAGTGCCCGATGAAGTAGAACTTAAGGCATACAGAGACAGGCAGAATGCATCCTTTAGGACAGGAGTGTGCAGAGCTGCATATACCAATTCTTTCTTTAATTAATTAATTTTTTTTGAGACAGAGTTTTGCTCTTGTTGCCCAGGCTGGAGTGCAATGGCTTGATCTCGGCTCACCACAACCTCCACCTCCCAGGTTCAAGCAATTCTCCTGCCTCAGCCTTCCCAAGTAGCTGGGGTTATAGGCATGCACCACCAAGCCCAGCCAATTTTGTATTTTTAGTACAGATGGGGTTTCTCCGTGTGGGTCAGGCTGGTCTCAAACTCCCAATCTCAGGTGATCCGCCCATCTTGGCCTCCCAAAGTGTTGGGATTACAGGCGTGAGTCACTGCACCCGGCCTATACCCGTTCTTTTTTTTTTTTTTTTTGAGATGGAGTCTGGCTCTGTTGCCCAGGCTGGAGTGCAGTGGCCGGATCTCAGCTCACTGCAAGCCCCGCCTCCCGGGTTCACGCCATTCTCCTGCCTCAGCCTCCCGAGTAGCTGGGAGTACAGGCACCCGCCACCTCGCCCGGCTAATTTTTTTTTTTGTATTTTAGTAGAGACGGGGTTTCACCGTGTTATCCAGGATGGTCTCGATCTCCTGAACTCGTGATCCGCCCGTCTCGGCCTCCCAAAGTGCTGGGATTACAGGCTTGAGCCACCGCGCCCGGCCCCTATACCCGTTCTTTATCACAAACTCATGGATGGATTCAGTTACTTGCCTCTTTCAGGGGAAGCAGAGAGAAGCCAGGAGTGTTACACTATGGATGCCTTTCCCATGGAAGGGAAAGATAGGAGTATTTTCTGTCTAACAATCTGCAACTCTTAAAACAAAACAAAACAAAAACAAACAAACAAACAAACAAAAACAGCTTTATTGGCTAGGTGTGGTGGCTCATACCTGTAATCCCAGCACCTTGGGAGGTGGAGGCGGGTGGATCATTTGAGCTCAGTAGTTTGAGATCAGCCTAGGCAACATAGTGAAACCTCATCTCTATAAAAAATACAAAAATTTGCCAGGTGCGGGGGCACAGCCTGCAGGCCCAGCTAGTCAGGAGGCTGAGGCGGGAGGATCACTTGAACCCAGGAGGTAGAGGCTGCAGTGGGCTGAGATCCTGCCACTGCACTCCAGCCTAGGTGAGAGTGACACCCTGTGTCCAAAAAAAAAAAAAAAAAAAAGCCAGGCACAGTGGCTTATGCCTGTAATCCCAGCAGTTTGGGAGGCCGAGGCGGGCGGATCACAAGGTCAGTAGATCGAGACCATCCTGGCTAACACGGTGAAACCCCGTCTCTACTAAAAATACAAAAAATTAGCCGGGCATAGTGGCGGGCACCTGTAGTCCCAGCTACTCAGGAGGCTGAGGCAGGAGAATGGCGTGAATCCAGGAGGCGGAACTTGCAGTGAGCCGAGATCGTGCCACTGCACTCCAGCCTGGGCGACAGAGACAGACTCTGTCTAAAAATAAATAAATAAATAAAAATAAAAATAACAGCTTTAGTGATATGTGATTCACATACTATAAAATCCACTTTTAAAGCATACAGGTCAGTGGGGTTTTTTTTGTTGTTCTTCTTCTTTATTCTGAATACAAGTCCCTTATCTGATATATGATTTATAAATATTTTCTCTCATTCTGTAGGTTATCTTTTCACCATCAGGAGATAGTGTCCTGATAAAGTGGAACAACACATTTTGGGGCCTATTGGAAAGTGGAGGTTGGGAGGGGAAAGAGGATCAGGAAAAATAACTAACGGGTACTAGGCTTAATACCTGGGTGATGAAATAATTTGTACAACAAACCCCCATGACACAAGTTTACCTATTCAACAAACCTGCACATGTACCCTGAACTTAAAATAAAAATTAAATTAAAAACAAGAGATGGGCCGGGCACACTGGCTCACGCCTGTAATCCCAGCACTGTGGGAGGCTGAGGCAGGTGGATCACCTGAGGTCAGGAGTTCGAGACCAACCTGACCAACATAGTGAAACCCTGTCTCTACTAAAAGTACAAAAATTAGCTGGGCATGGTGGCGGGCGCCTATAATCCCACTTACTTGGGAAGCTGAGGCATGAGAATTGCTTGAACCTGGGAGGTGGAGGTTGCAGGCAGGCAAGATCACACCATTGCACTCCATCCAGCCTGGGCGACAGAGCAAGACTCTGTCTCCAAAAAAAAAAAAAAAAAAAAAGAGAGAGAAACAGAAAGAGATGGTGTCCTTTGAAATACAAAAGTTTTTAATGTTTACAAAGTCCAATTTATCTATTCGTTTTGTTTTGTCTGTGCTTTTGGGTATCATATCTAAGGAACTATTGTTTAACCCAGTGTTGTGAAGATTGATTCCTATGTTTTGGTCTAAGAGTATTATTTTTTTTTTAGCTCTTATATTTAGGTGTATGTTATATTTTTGATTAAATTGTTTATATAGTGTAAATGGGGTTCATTTTAATTTTTTTTTTTTTGGCATGCGAACATCCAGTTATTGTTTTCACACATTTGTTCAAAATTGACCATAAATGTAAGGGTTTATTTCTGGACTTTCAGTTCTATTCCATTAATCTATATATTTATTCTTTTTTTTTTTCTTTTCTTGAGACAGAGTCTTATTCTGTTGCCCAGGATGGAGTGCAATAGTATGATCTCGGCTCACTGCAACCTCCACCTCCTGCGTTCAAGTGATTCTCCCTCCTCAGCTTCATGAATAGCTGGGATTACAGGCACGTGCCACCACACCTGGCAAATTTTTGTATTTTTAGTAGCGATGGGGTTTTACCATGTTGGTCCGGCTGGTGTCAAACTCCTGACCTCAGGTGATCCACCTGCCTCAGCCTCCCAAAGTGCTGGGATTATAGGCGTGAGCCACCACACTCGGCCTATAATATTTATTCTTATGTCAGTACCATATTGTCTTTATCACTTTAGCTACGTATAAATTTTGAAATCAGTGAGTCCTCCAACTATTTTTTTTTCAAGATTATTTTGACTATTCTGTGTCCTTTGCATATCTATATGAATTTTAGGATCAGCTCGGTAATTTCTGCATAAAAAACAAAACAAAACAAAACAAAACAAAACAAAAAGCAAAAAAACACCAGCTGAAATTTTGATAGGAATTTCACTGAAAATGTAGATCAGGTTGGGGAGTATTGCCATCTTACTCCCCAGAATGCCATCTGTTCATTCCAGTATAGGAACATGGGATGTCATCCCATTTATTTAGGTCTTATTAAATTTCTTTCAACAGGCCAGGAGCAGAGGCTCATGCCTCTAATCCTAGCACTTCGGGAGGTGGAGGTGAGAGGAGCATTTGAACTCAGGAGTTTAAGACCAGCCTGGGCAAAATAGTGAGACTTTGTCTCTACAAAAAATGAAAAAAATTAGCCAGGTATGTATTAGAGGTATACACCTGTAGTCCCAGCTACTTGCAAGGCTGAGGCTGGACAATCTCTTGAGCCTGGGAGGTAGAGGCTGCAGTGAGCCGTGATAGCACCACTGCACTCCTGTCAGGGCAACAGAGTGAGACTCTGTCTATAAAACCAACCAACCAAACAAACAAACAAACAAAACAGACACAAAGTCTTAGCATGTTTATAGTTTTCAGTGTCTGAATCTTGTTTTTTTTGTTTTTTTGTTTTTTTTTTTGAGACGGAGTCTTGCTCTGTCACCCAGGCTGGAGTGCAGTGGCCGGATCTCAGCTCACTGCAAGCTCCGCCTCCCGGGTTCAGGCCATTCTCCTGCCTCAGCCTCCCGAGTAGCTGGGACTACAGGCGCCAGCCACCTCGCCCGGCTACTTTTTTTGTATTTTTTTTTTAGTAGAGACGGGGTTTCACCGTGTTAGCCAGGATGGTCTTGATCTCCCGACCTCGTGATCCGCCCGTCTCGGCCTCCCAAAGTGCTGGGATTACAGGCTTGAGCCACCGCGCCCGGCCTTTTTTTTTTTTTTTTTTCCGAGACGGAGTCTCGCTCTGTTACCCAGGCTGGAGTGTAGTGGCGCAATCTCGGCTCACCGCAAGCTCCGCCTCCTGGGTTCACGCCATTCTCCTGCCTCAGCCTCCTGAGTAGCTGGGACTACAGGTGCCCGCCACCTTGCCCGGCTAATTTTCTGTATTTCTGGTAGAGACGGGATTTCAGGGGTTTCACCGTGGTCTTGATCTCCTGACCTTGTGATCTGCCCACCTCAGCCTCCCAAAGTGCTGGGATTATAGGAGTGAGGCACCGAGTCCGGCCTGAATCTTGTTATCTATTTGTTTATTTTTGAGACACAGCCTTGCTCTGTTGCCCCGGCTGGGGTGCAGTGGTGCAATCTTGGCTCACTGCAGCCTCAACTTCCCAGGTTCAAGCCATTCTCCGCCGCAGCCTCCCAAGTAGCTGAAACTAGAGGAGTGCGTGCCCAGCTAATTTTTTTTTCTTTCTTTTTTTTTTTTTTTTTTTTGAGACAGAGTCTCGCTCTGTTACCCAGGCTGGAGTGCAGTGGCACAATCTCGGCTCGCTGAAAGCTCTGCCTCCCGGGTTTCATTCTCCTGCCTCAGCCTCCTGAGTAGCTGGGACTACAGGTGCCCGCCACCATGCCTGGCTAATTTTTTGTATTTTTAGTAGAGATGGGGTTTCGCCATGTTAGCCAGGCTGGTCTTGATCTCCTGACCTCGTGATCCGCCCGCCTTGGCCTCCCAAAGTGCTGGGATTACTGGCATGAGCCACTGCACCTGACCCACGCCCAGCTAATTTTTAAACTTTTTTTTGTAGCTACGAGGTTTCACTGTATCACCCAAGCTGATCTTGAACTCCTGGCCTCAAGTGGTCTGCCCAGCTCGGCCTCCCAAAGGGTTGGAGTTACAGACATGAGTCACCATGCCTGTCCAAGTCTTGTGTAATACTTCTTTAGTTAAATTTACTCCCAAGTATATTATTCTTCTTGATGCTATTGTAAATAAAAATTATTTTCTCGGCTGGGCGCAGTGGCTGAAGCCTGTAATCCCAGCACTTTGGGAGGCCGAGACGGGCAGATCACGAGATCAGGAGATCGAGACCATCCTGGCTAACACAGTGAAACCCCGTCTCTACTAAAAAAGTACAAAAAACTAGCC
Organism: Theropithecus gelada; assembly: GCF_003255815.1. NCBI lineage: Eukaryota > Metazoa > Chordata > Mammalia > Primates > Cercopithecidae > Theropithecus > Theropithecus gelada. Next base: position 59,460,069 of record NC_037668.1, on the reverse strand, counting down.
GGGCGAGGTGGCGGGCATCTGTAGTCCCAGCTACTTGGGAGGCTGAGGCAGGAGAATGGCGTAAACCCGGGAGGCGGAGCTTGCAGTGAGCTGATATCTGGCCACTGCACTGCAGCCTGGGTGACAGAGCAAGACTCCATCTCAAAAAAAAAAAAAAATTTATTTTCTTAATTTCATTTTCAGATTGTTCATTGCCAGTGTATAAAAATTCGACTGATTTTTGTGTATTAATCTTGTATCCTGCAACCTCACCAAACTCATTTATTAGTTCTAATAGTATTTCGTGGACTCCTTAGGATTTTCTATATTCGAGATCACGTCATCTGCAAATACGGACAGTTTTACGCCAATCTAGATGTCACTGCAACCTCTGCCTCCCAGGTTCAAGTGATTCTCCTGTCTCAGCCTCCTGAGTAGCTGGGATTACAGGTGGCTGCCACCATGCCCAGCTAATTTTTATATATTTAGTAGAGATGGTGTTTCACCATGTTGACCAGGCTGATGTCGACCTCCTGACCTCAAGTGATCTGCCCACCTCAGCCTCCCCAAGTGCTGGGATTACAGGCCTGAGCCACTGCACCCAGCTCCCAAAAACTTATCTTTAATCTTCACAGTACCATGAGGTTGATGTTACTAATCATATATATATATATATATATATATATATATATATATATATTTTTTTTTATTTTTTTTTTTTTTTTTTTGAGATGGAGTTTCACTCTGTCGCCCAGGCTGGAGTGCAGTGGCATAATCTCGGCTCACTGCAACCTCTGCCTCCCAGGTTCAAGCAATTCTTCTGCCTCAACCTCCCGAGTAACTGGGATTACAAGCGTGTACCGCCATGTCTGGCTAATTTTTGTATTTTTAGTAGAGATGTGGTTTCAGTATGTTGGCCAGACTGGTCTCGAACTCCTGCCCTCGTGATCTACCTGCCTCGGCCTCCCAAAGTACTGGGATTACACCACACTTGGCCACTAATCCTATTTTAGGAATGAGAAAATTGGAGTTCAAAGTAGTTAAGTGATTTACTTAAGGTCATATAGTTGGTAAGTCTCAGAGTCTAGATTTGAACCCAAGTCTTTGTAATTCCATTATATCCCATGGTATTTTGAAAGTACATTTTAAATTTTAAATAAATTTTACCTTGAAAATGTAATAATGTGCATGATAAAGAATTTAATAGTACATAAGGATATCCAGTAGGAAGTAGTTCTCCTTCCTACTGCCATGCCCTCTCTCCATTCTTAGAGGCAGTCATTATTGGAGGTGTTTCCTTACAATGTATTCTATACATACCTAAATACATACATATACAGTTATACAAATTCTTATTTTAAACAGACACATAAACACTTATTTTTTTCTTCTTTTAAAAACAATCTTAACAATGAATCTTGAAGATTATTCCATACCAACACATCCAGATAGATTTATCTTTTTTTTTTTTTTCTTTTGAGAGGGAGTTTCGTTCTTGTTGCCCAGGCTGGAGTGCAATGGCATGATCTTGGCTCACTGCCACCTCCGCCTCCCAGGTTCAAGCAATTCTCCTGCCTCGGCCTCCCGAGTATCTGGAAGTACAGGCGCCCACCACCATGCCCGGCTAAGTTTCTTATTTTTAGTCGAGATGGGGTTTCACCATGTTGGCCAGGCTGGTCTCGATCTCTTGAGCTCAAGTGATCTGCCTGCTTTGGCCTCCCAAAGTGCTGGGATTACAGGCGGGAGCCACTGCACCCGGCCTCATTTTTTTTTTTTTTTTGAGACAGAGTCTCACTCTGTTGCCCAGGCTGGAGTGCAGTGGCGCAATCTCGGCTCACTGCAAGCTCCACCTCCCAGGTTTACACCATTCTCCTGTCTCAGCCTCCTGAGTAGTTGGGACTACAGCCACCTGCCACTACACCTGGCTAATATTTGTATTTTTAGTAGAGACGGGCTTTCACCTTGTTAGGCAGGATGGTCTTGATCTTCTGACTTCATGATCCACCCGGTTTGGCCTCCCAAAGTGCTGGGAATACAGGCGTGAGCCACCAACCCTGGCCATTTTTTTGTATCTTTAGTAGAAACAGAGTTTTACCCTGTTGGTCAGGCTGGTCTCAAACTCCCAACCTCAGGTGATGCGCCTGCCTCGATCTCCCAAAATGCTGGGATTACAGGTGCCCAGCCTAAATTCTCGTTTGCTGTAGCAAGCATCCTTGTGTTAATTTCTTTGGACATGCCAAACTGCCTTGGGAAATACTTCGAAAAGTAAAAAGAACCATACAAGGGCAAGGGCTTTTATGATTAGGATGATTGTTGTTGTTTTCCTGAAACTTTGCCTTCTCTGCAGTCTTAAACCCCAAGTTCAGACCATGAGTGCTCTCTCTAGTGGACAGGCAAGCTCTCCATCTCTTGCTCTAGCTGTCAGAAAAGTGTGTCCTGAAAGTCACTGGCTTGGAGTAGACAGCGTTGTTCAGATAGGTTTGCAGTCTTTAGACTTAGGCTGCTAAGCCCTGATTATGGCCCGTTTTGGGATGGGGTGCTGGGCTACTGATGCTGGTGTGCATCGCATTAACCGCAGGGCTAGCCAAAGGTCACACTTCTGGGGATGACCTTGGCTTTCAGAGTAGACTGGGTGAGCTGTGTTTCGCTAGATCAAGCTCTGACCTGTTCTGACCACAAGAGGGCAGTAGTGAGCTGCCTAGCGTTTCTGCCAGACTCATGGAAGGCCCTTCCTGCACAGGGAGTGTCTGGAGTAGCTCCCCGGAGAACTGGGCAGTCAGGTAAATTCTCCTCTTCCTCAAGAAGGAAGGTATGTTAGAGGAAATCTGGTCGAATGTGATTTGAGGACAATATAGGAGAAAGTAAAATCAAGGTGGACTCCTCACGAAAATAGCTTCATTTTTTTCTCATAAATATAATATATGCAGATTATAAAAACTTCAAATAATACATAAAAGTACCAAGAGGCGGCCGGGCGCGGTGGCTCAAGCCTGTAATCCGGGCGGATCACGAGGTCAGGAGATCGAGACCATCCTGGCTAACACGGTGAAACCCCGTCTCTACTAAAAAATACAAAAAAAAAAAAAACCTAGCCGGGCGAGGTGGCGGGCGCCTGTAGTCCCAGCTACTCGGGAGGCTGAGGCAGGAGAATGGCGTAAACCCGGGAGGCGGAGCTTGCAGTGAGCTGAGATCCGGCCACTGCACTCCAGCCTGGGCTACAGAGCGAGACTCCGTCTCCAAAAAAAAAAAAAAAATGTACCAAGAGGCCAGGTGCAGTGGCTCCTGCCTGTAATCCTAGCACTTTGGGGGGCCGAGGCCGGAGGATCACGAGGTTAGGAGATCAAGACTATCCTGGCTAACAAGGTGAAACACCGTTTCTACTAAAAATACAAATATTAGCCAGGCATAGTGGTGCGCACCTGTAGTCCCAGCTTCTCAGGAGGCTGAGGCAGGAGAATCACTTGAACCTGGGAGGCAGAGGTTGCAGTGAGCTGACATCGCACCATTGCACTCCAGCCTGGGCAACAGAGCGAGACTCCGTCTCAAAAATACAAAAACCAAGAAGAAGAGAAAGATCTCCTGAAGTGTGGCCTGAAATAACCACTGTTCAAATTTTTGGCAATATTTTTGTTTTTTGGAGTTTTTTGGTAGTTTTTTTTTTTTGAGCGGTAGCAAGGTTTATTGTGAAGAGTGAAAGGACAAAGCTTCCACAGCGTAGACGGGAGATCCAAGTGGGTTGCCCTTTTTTTGGCAATATTTTTGAAACCTGCGTTTTGTACTTGGAAAGTGTTGTGGATATCTATCTTTGTAAATACCTTTAATGTTAGAGGCCTCAGAACTTGTACTTGCATAAATGCTTCTTAAGTTTTTCCACCCAGTAACCCCAGAGGCAGAGAAGATGAATGCTGTGCCAGACAGGTAGTGCGTGAGACTGTGTGTGGGGTCTGGAATGTAAGAGAGCAACAGAAACTTCTTTGAAATATTGGACTTTCGCCTTAAACATTCAGACAAATTCTGCAGCGTACCCCATAACATTTTGAATTCTGCTCAATAGTTGTTTTCAATTAAAAATATTCTGTCCTTTCTCCTCCAAATCTTTATAACTGTCTGTTGTATGAAGGTATCATCGTTTAATAAGCAAAACAGAATGTTGGCCATTTAAGTCACTTCCAGTTTTTCTCTAATGTAAACACTATTGCAGAGAGCATCCTATGCATATGTATTTTCTCTTGTTTGATTATGTCATTAGAATAGAGTTCCAGAACGGGCTTCTTTAAAAATAAAGCCATTTCTTTCCCCCTCAATGCTTTTAAAACATTGGTACAAGGCCAGGCATAGTGGCTCATGCCTGTAATCCCAGCATTTTGGGAGGCTGAGGTGGGTGGATCATTTGAGGCCAGGAGTTCTAAACCAGCCTGGCCAACATGGTGAAACCCTGTCTCTACTAATAACACAAAAGTTAGCCAGGCTTGGTGGCAGGCACCTGCAGTTCCAGCTACTCCAAAGACTGAGGTGGGAGAATCCCTTGAACCCATGGGGCAGAGGTTGCAGTGAGCCGTGATCCTGCCACTGCCCTCCAGCCTGGGTGACAGAGTGAGACTGTCTCAAAAAAAAAAATATATATATGGGCACAAATGAGATGAAAAAATTGCTGATGGGGAGAGGGGTTGTCCCTTTAAGCCTCTTTTCTGTTCTCCCGGCTGGGACCAACCAGGGGATGCTCTGGGCTTGGACATACCCCCTCTTCTGTGTTCAGCACACACAGGTGATATGGATTCTCTGTGCCCAGCACTCTGCTAAGCTCTGATTTCCACGTTCTGTCATTCAGTCTGATAAGATAGGCGCTATTATTCTTTTTTTACAGAGGGCCAAGCCAGTCCAGTGAATCCAGGTGTTCTGGCCAAGGTGACACAGCAAACAAATATATGTTTGGGTCTCGATTCAGGGACCCAGGGTCTTTGTCAGCACAGTGAACAAAACTGCTTAGCTGCAGACCTGTTCCTACAAAAAAAAGGTCTAAAAACCTTTTGGTTACAAGCAAAAACAAAAGATCAAAAAACCACTAGAGCTATTTTAAGTTTAAAAAAAAAATAGGGTGGAGGATAATGGTGAGAAGGAATTATAGAAACCCAGAGAAATCTCATCGAACCCAAGAGGAGAAGTAATTAGTCTCACGAGGAATGAGGAAGCCGCGCTCTCTCTCTTTCTGTTTCTTTCTGTCTGGGAAATCATGGCCTCCAGCCTCTGCTTCTATAAGTGCGTCTTCGTCATTCTCTACCCTGTGTCTACCAAAAAATACAAAAATTAGCAGGGCGTGGTGGTGCGTGCCTGTACTCCCAGACACTCGGGAGGCTGAGGCAGGAAAATCGCTTGAACCCAGGAGGTGGAGGTTGCAGTGAGCTGAGCTTGCGTTACTGCAGTCCAGCCTGGGCGACAGAGTGAGACCCTGTGTCAAGCATTGACAACAACAAAAGCCTATAAGGAACCTGTCTAGCTGTTTCTGTCTCTCACACCTTTTTGTGTTTGCTTCATTCCTAGGTAGGCCTTTGCCTCATGGTGGTAAATTGCTATCAGCAGCTCTATCTGGGCTTATGTTCTCATGACTTGGCTTCCTCGGTGGAAAGCAAATTTCCCTGTTCCAATAGTTCCAGCTCCGATTGTCCTTGATCGAGTCATAAGTCCATCCTGAACCCGTCACTAAGGCCAGGGGATAGGTGTCTCTCACTGGTGAGCCCTTGGTCAGATGACCATTCCCAAGCTGAGGTGGGTCAGCCACATTGAGTAGAGGAGGGACAGTTCTCCAAAGGAAAAATGGGACGACATTAACAGAGACTCCAGAACCTACGAAACAGTGGATTGAGATTTGTACCAATAACATCCAAGGATATGTTAAAGGTCATGGTGGAGGGTGAAGAGATGCCTTTCATTCTTGTATTCTGCACACACTATTGAGAGTTCTACGTGTACTCAGCATGCTTGGCTCAGGGATAAAAGAGGGAATCAGACAGACAAAGGTCCTTGCTCTCACGGAGCTTAACTTCCAAGGAGCATGCCAAGAAATAAATGTTTCTTGAATACCTACTATGGACAAAACAATGTTCCAACCCCATTTCTTCCCCTTTGCCCATATAAAGAGAAATAAAATGTGGCCTTTCACTCAAGAAGTTTAAAATATACCAAGGCAGATAAAATAGTAGTAAATAATAGCCTTTGGGAGGCTGAGGTGAGAAGGATCGCTTGAGCTCAGGAGTTTGAGACCAGCCTGGGCTACATAGTAAGACCCCCATCTCTACAAAAAATAAAAAGTTAACTGAGTGTGGTAGTGCATGGCTGTGATTCCAGCTACTTGGTAGGCTGAGGTGGGAGGATTGCTTGAGCCCAGGAGGTCAAGGCTGCAATGAGCTGATTTGTGCCATTGCACTCCAGCCTGGGCAACAGAGTGAAACCTTGTCTCAAAAAATAATAATGGGCCGGGCACGGTGGCTCAAGCCTGTAATCCCAGCACTGTGGGAGGCCGAGACGGGCGGATCATGAGGTCAGGAGATCGAGACCATCCTGGCTAACACGGTGAAACCCCATCTCTACTAAAAAAATACAAAAAAACTAGCCGGGCGAGGTGGCGGGAGCCTGTAGTCCCAGCTACTTGGGAGGCCAAGGCGGGCGGATCACGAGGTCAGGAGATCGAGACCATCCTAGCTAACACGGTGAAACCCCATCTCTGTTAAAAATACAAAAAAAAAAAAAATTAGCCGGGCGTGGTGGCAGGCACCTGTAGTCCCAGCTACTAGGGAGGCTGAGGTAGGAGAATGGCGTGAACCCGGGAGGCAGAGGTTGCAGTGAGTCGAGATTGCACCACTGTCCTCCAGCCTGGGTGACAGAGCGAGACTCCATCTAAAAAATAAATAAATAAATAAATAAATAATAATAAATGGTAAATGCCCGCAGTTATACAAATGTTTTGGGAGAGAGGGCTGGAATGAGGAGGAACACTACTGCTAATGGCAGTAATAATAAAAGTGGCTGACATCCATTCAGTGCTTACTGGGTGCCAGGCACTGTGCTAAGAGTTTTCTGAGCAGCATCTCATTTTATCCTAATAACAACCCTATGAGGTAAGTAGCCCATTTTACAGAGTAAGGAAGGAACTGAAGCTCAGAGAAGAAAAGTGGCTTGCTTAAAGAGCACACAGCTGGGGAGCTGCAGACTCAGCAGCTGAACCTTGGTTTGTCTGGCCTCAGCGCCCATCACTTTTAGCTATTACATAATCTTGGGCCTGGAAAGAAGGGCAGGAGGTGTTGGGCCAGGAAACGTGGACATGTGGTGTATCCAGGGGCCAAGCAGTCAGCAGGAACAGGTTTTGTTCTCCTTGCTCCGCAGAGGGCTTTCTCTGCTTCTCCATACACACGGCAGAAAGTGGCCGTCTCCAGCTTTGAGTCCTGTGCCCAAACCTGACTCTCTGGCACCATCTGCAAACTGGCAGCCCTATAGGCCAAATATGATGTAAAAAAAATATTCTTAGCCTGTGGCATTTACAAAAATGAATTAGTGCCCCAAATTCAAAAATTGGGAAATCTCACACAAAAATCTGGAAAATCAGAATATCTGACAAGTCTGGGCCCATATTCCCATGGCAACCATCTGCTAGAGCAGAGACGCAGCTGCTACCTTTAGCCAAGACACACACTTTCCATTTGCCACAATTGCCGCCATTCCCCGTTGTCTCTTACTGGGCTGTTTCACTCATTGTCATTACTGTTGTGACCCCTGGGGGTGTTTGAACTAGAGTCACTATGTCCCAGTTTCAGAGTCCCAGGAGATATAATTCAGCCCCAGTGTGGGTAGGTTGGGCACCTCTGGTTCAAAACACTGTGGCAATAGCAGGGCAGGCATCAGCAAGGTCAGCGAGAGTGTAGGGGGGACTTCTTCAGCAAGGCCCGTGGCAATGGTGGGGTCTCAGGAAAGGGAGTCTGGATGGGCAGACACTTGAAAAGGAGTTTAGTGCAAAGGGGAAAGAGGTTGAGGCTGAGAACCCCCTTATGAGACATGTAATAATAGGCCTGTGTGGTGGCTCACGCCTGTTATCCCAGTAGTTTGGGAGGCTGAGGTAGGAGGATTGCTGAAGTCCAAGAGATTAAGACCAGCCTGGGCAACAGGGTGAAACCCCACCTCTACAAAAAATACAAAAATTAGCCAGGCATAGTGGCACATGCCTGTAGTCCCAGCTGGTTGGTTGGCTGAGGTGGGAGAATCATCTGAGCCTGAGAAGTCAAGGCTGCAGTGAGGCATAATCGTACCACTGCACTCCAGCCTGGGCGACAGGAGTGAGACCCTGTCTCAAGAGAAACAAAAAAGAGGCTGGACACAGTGACCATGCCTCTAATCCCAGCACTTGCGGGGTCAAGGTGGGCAGATCACCTGAGGTCGGGAATTCCGGACTAGCCTGGCCAACATGGCGAAAACTTGTCTCTACTAAAAATACAAAAATTAGCCAGGCATGGGGGCGCACATCTGTAATTCCAGCTAGTTGGGTGGCTAAGACACAAGAATGGCTTGAACCCAGGAGGCAGAGGTTGTAGTGAGCCGAGATCACGCCAGTGCACTACAGCCTGGGCGACACAGCAAGATTCTGTCTTTAAAAAAAAAAAAACACCAAAAAATGTATCAATCCAGGCTTCAGGTCATGATGAGGGCCTAAACTGAAGCAGAAACAGTGGAGACAGGCCAGGTGTGGTGGCTCACGCCTGTAATCCAATCACTTTGGGAAACTGAGGCAGGACGATCACTTACGCCCAGGAGTTCAAGACCAGGAGTTCTGGACTAGCCTGGGCAACATGGTGAAAACCCATCTTTATAAAAATAAGCAAAAATTAGCCAGGAATGGTGGCAAGTACCTGTAGTCCCAGCTACTTGCAGGGCTGAGGTGGGAGGATCACCTGAGCCCAGGAGGCTGAGGCTGCAGTGAGCTGTGATTGTGCCACTGCACTCCAGCCTGGGTGACAGAGCAAGACCCTATTAAAAAGAAAAAGAAAAAAAAAAAAAAAGAAAGAAAGAGAGAGAAAGAAACAGTGGAGACAGAGGGAAGAGGGGAGGTTTATTTATAAGATATTATTAAGAGCATGGTGATTGGTGAGCTGGGCTGGGCAGAAGCAAGAGTGACATTTGAGCTTCTGGCTTGGATAACAGGGTAAAAGGTGGTGTCATTCATCAAGATTGGGAACCTAGGAGGAGCAGGTTTGGGGGAAGATAAAGAGTTCAGTTTTGGCCTCGTTGAGCTTGCTGTACACGGCAGGTTGCAAATGAAGCTGCTTGACAGGTGGGTGGCTCTTAGGGGGAAGATCTGTGGTTGAGATACAGTCTGGGAAGTCACCAGCAAAGAAGTAGAGGTTGAAGACACAGGCACAGCTTAAAAGTGGGAGGGAGCATGAGGGGTAGGAAGGGAAGAGGGCTAAGAGCAGAACCATGAGAAGTGATATTTAAGGGCTGGAGTGTGGCCAGCAACCAAAGAAGAGAGAAGGAGGAGGAGAACCAGGGGTCTGTGGCCTCACAGAAGCTCAGGAAGGAGAGTTAAGAAAGAATGTGGTCAGGGTGGGGCACAGTGGCTCATGCCTGTAATCCCAGCACTTTGGGAGGCCAAGACGGGCAGATCATCTGAGGTCAGGAGTTCGAGATCAGCCTGACTAACATGGAGAAACCCTGTCTCTACTAAAAATACAAAATTAGCCAGGGGTGGTGGCATGTGCCTGTAATCCCAGTTACTCAGGAGGCCGAGGCAGGAGAATCACTTGAACCCAGGAGGCAGAGGTTGCAGTGAGCCAAGATCACACCATTGCACTCCAGTCTGGGTAACAAGAGTGAAATGTCATCTCAAAAATAATAATAATAATAATAATAATAATAATAAAATATGAAAGAAAAGAAGCTGGGCATGGTGGCTCAAGCCTGTAATCCCAGCACTTTGGGAGGCCGAGGCAGGTGGATCACTTGAGGTCAGGAGTTTGATACTAGCCTGGCCGACCTGGTGCAACATCGTCTCTACTAAAAGTACAAAAATTAGCCCGTGTGGTGGTGGGTGCCTGTAATTTCAGCTACCCGGGAGGCTGAGACAGGAGAATTGCTTGAACCTGGGAGGCAGAGGTTGCAGCGAGCTGCGATCTCGCCACTGCACTCCAGCCTGGGCAAGACTCTCTCTCAAAAAACAAACAGGCTGAGCACGTTGGCTCATGCCTATAATCCCAGCACTTTGAGAGGCTGAGGTGGGTGGATTACCTGAAGTCGGGAGTTTGAGACCAGACTGGCCAGCATGGTGAAACCCCATCTCTACTAAAAATACAAAAATTAGCCGGGCATGGTGGTGCATGCACCTGTAATCCCAGCTATTCAGGAGGCTGAGGCAGGAGAATCACTTGAACCCCCCAGAAGGCAGAGGTTGCAGTGAGCCGAGACTGCGCCATTGCACTCCAGCCTGGACCACAAGAGTGAAACTCCATCTCAGAAAAAAATAAAAATAAAAAAGAGAGTGGTCAACAGCGCTGACTGTTTAGAGAAGGCAAGTAGGAAAGGCTTGGAAAAAGTCTTTGGATTTGGTGATGAAGAGATCATCACTGAGTGTGATGAGAGACAGTTCAGTGACCAGGCAGAAGTCAAATGACGGGGACTGAGAAATGAGTGGACAGTGAGAATGGGAGACAGGGTTTTGACTCTCCTGAGGCCTGGGATAGGGAGGAAAGGAGAGAGTTTGTCCAAAGGCAAAAAATTTGTGTCAAACAAGACTCCAGAGAAACGCCTGGCTGCTGTCGAGAGACTCAGGAGTAGCGAAGGCCTTTCTGGGTTCAGGAGGGCCTGGGAAGATGCTGTCTTGTTTGCGAACCTGAAGTGAAAGCTCACCAGAGGGGCCAGCAGAGGGAACTGCCTTTTGAGAAGGCCCCAGCTTTGCGGCTGGGTTTTCCCCACTCTGCATCTAGTTTCCTTGATCCACTGATTATCTTGGGCTGGTTTTGCTGAATGACTCAGGAGCTTGAGCAAGCTTTGCTACTCAGTTTCACAGCTCTGGGGGAGGGGAAGTTGGATTCCTTTCTAATAGCTGGGAAACAGTCATTAGATATTGAAGGAAGAAGGATAATTGGGCCCCAGCTTCAGAAAAAAAAAAAAAAAAAGGCTCTCCAAGCCTTTATTTATTTATTTATTTATTTATTTATTTATTTTTTTATTTTTGAGATAGAGTTTTGTTCTTGTTGCCCAGGCTGGAGTACAATGGCGCGATCTCAGCTCACAGCAACCTCTGCCTCCCCGGTTCCAGTGATTCTCCTGCCTCAGCCTCCTAAATAGCTGGGATTACGGGCATGTGTCACCATACCCGGCTAATTTTGTATTTTTAGTAGAGACAGGGTTTCTCCATGTTGGTCAGGCTGGTCTTGAACTCCCGACCTCAGGTGATCCTCCCACTTCAGCCTCCCAAAGTGCTGGGATTACAGGGCATGAGCCACCATGCCCCAGCTCCTTTATTCTTAATAAAAATAACAATATCTAACAGTTATTGAGTGCTTGTACCATTGCCAGGCAATGCTCTATGGGCCTCCTGGCTTCATCTCTGGGATTGACTACTTGTTATTATCCTTGTTTGACATAGGGAGCTGAGAGTTAGGTGAAATGACTTGCCTGGGGCATCCAGCCAGTCACTGGAAGGGCTGAGACTTGACTGCCAAAAGCCCATGTCCGTAACCACTGTGCAACACCGCACCTCTTAGGACCTCTGTAGGTGATCCAGCAAGGCCTGTGGGATTGAGGAGGGGCCTCCCAAATGAAGATCCTGGGCAAATGGCTGGAAAACAAAGTCCTTAAAAAAGAAGCTTCTCCCCTGCTAGGATTTCTGCTGAGAAGGAAGGGACAAGATCCCCTGAGCTTGTTCTGAGGCGCCTTATCACCTGAGACCCCCTTCTGTGAGTCTTTTCCCCCATTTCAGCTTAGATAAAGGGCCTATTCACAGCCTCCCTGAGCTGTGTCTGGAAGCTGGCCCTGGCAGCAGCCAGGAGTTTGTCCCCTGTCCTGCCTCCTTCCTCCCTGCCTGCCTCCCCTGCCCCTGATTTGACACCTGGTATCTCTTTCCAGTGTCCCCGAGCTCAGGGCACGTGAGGCCCAGGCAGGCACAGTATCACTTTCTTCCTGAACTGTCCCTGAAGCGGGGATAATTTTGTGCGCTGCCTGCCCCCAACTCTGTTGTCAGTGCACATTTCCAAGGGTTCCTGTGGAATCCAGGCTCCCGTAAAAACACCCAAAGAGGAGGAAGTGGGCCAAGCACTAAGCCTGTGATTGCATCAGGACTGACGCACTCTCTGCCTTTTCCCCTACCTCGGTCTCCAGGGGAGCCACGTGGGCAGGCCATTGGGTCAGGCCCAGGCCCTCTCCCCTTCATTCGGCTGAGGGGAAAAGGGAGATGCTACGGAAGGAACACAGACCTCCAGCAGCACCTCCTTGGTCTGAAAGGGAAGTAGCCAACACATTTGAAAACTGAAGAGAAGGCAAAGGTGGGGTGGCCTGAGGAAAGGGTCTGAAAAGGCTGGGAGGTAAAGTTTTTGGAGTGTCAACCAAGTGCCAGGCTCTCTATACATGTAACACTATTAACAATAGGTTGGGTACAGTGGCCAACATCTGTAATCCCAGCACTTAGGGAGGCAGAGGTGGGAGGATGGCTTGAGGCCAGGAGTTTGATACCAGCCTGGAAAGAAAAAAAGAGGGAAATTAAAAAAATAATAATAACAATAATAATATCTGACTATGAGGCTCTCAATCAGGAATTCCATTTCTATACTTAAAAGCAACTACCATAGGGGCCAGGCATGGTGGCTCATGCCTGTAATCCCAGCACTTTAGGAGGCCGAGGTGGGTGAATCACCTGAGGTCAGGAGTTCGAGACCATCCTGGCCAACATGGTGAAACCCCATTTCTACTAAAAATACAAAAAATTAGCCGGGCGTGGTGGCACGTGCCTGTAGTCCCAGCTACTCAGGAGGCTGGGGCTTGAGAATTGCTTGAGCCTGGGAGGCAGAGCTTGCAAAAGGCCCGGCGCAGTGGCTCACACCTGTAATCCCAGCACTTTGGAGGCTTAGGTAGGTGGATCACCTGAGGTCAGGAGTTTGAGACCAGCCTGGCCAACATGGTGAAACCCCGTCTCTACTAAAAATACAAAAAATTAGCCAGGCATTATGGTGGGTGCCTGTAATCCCACCTGCTAGGGAGGTTGAGGCAGGAGAATCACTTGAACCCGGGAGGCGAAGGTTGCAGTGAGCCGAGCTCGTGCCATTGTACTCCAGCTTGGGCAACAAGAGTGAAACTGTGTCTCAAAAACAAACAAACAAAAAAGCAGCTACCGGCTACCGGCCTGTCGCAGTGGCTTACGCCTGTAATCTCAATACTTTGGGAGGCTGAGGTGGGGAGATCACCTGAGGTCAGGAGTTCAAGACCAGCCTGGCCAACATGATGAAACCCCGTCTCTACTAAAAATACAAAAATTAACCGGATGCGGTAGCCCGTGCCTATAGTCCCAGCTACTCAAGAGGCTGATATTGGAGAATCACTTGAACCTGGGAAGTGGAGGTTTCAGTGAGCCAAGATCATGCCACTGCACTCCAGCCTGGGTGACAGAGTGAGATTCTGTCTCAAAAACAAAACAAAACAAAAAAAACAAAAGCAGCTATCATTTTATTGTATGCTGGTGCTATGCGGTTTACATATATATATTCTCTTATCTAAGTCTAGAAACACCCTTATGAGTTGTGATTACCCTTTTACAAAGTAAGGAAACTGAGACTCAGAGACATGAAAGTTCAGAATTCTCCCAGTCACTCAGCTGGGCATTGGAGAATTAGGGTGTGGTGGATCTAGGTCTGTCTTCTCTTTGCTTCATCATTATGCATTAATGAATATCATTTTCTCAATAACAGCAATGCAGTTACTATTAGCTTTGACTTACAGATGGGGAAACCGAGGCTTGGGAAAGTAAGCAGACTTGCCTGAGGTTAGAGTAAGTCTCAACATGTCTCACCTTTAATTTTGATGCCCTTATGTCGAGCTCTTATGGGCTTGCCAGAATGTTTGTAAGAGTCCTTCTCAACACAGCTGAGACTTCACACAGTTTCCCAGCTCCCCACGAGGTGACAGAACCAGCACCTGCCTCAGTGAAGTCACTTCTCGTCTTAGCTTGTGATCACCTCCTGAACCAACCTTCCTTCTGTACTGCTGGCTCTCTGGGGGCCCATTGCAGCTCTTCATAGTCATCTGTGTGTATCTGCTAGTGCCTGACCCAGAACAGGGGTTGTTGTTTTGTTTGTGTGTTTGTTTTTGAGACAGAGTCTCGCCCACAAGGTGTGCAGGCTGAAAAGCTAAGAGGCTCAGAAGTCCCAGACTTCTGGATGTCATCAACAGTTAAAAGTTTTAAAAATGAGGAGGGAGACCCAGATATGGTTGCTAGCTTTTATTCTGGCTAAATGAGAACATTAACACTCTCAGCCAGGCTGGAGTGCAGTGGCGCAATCATAGTGATCATAGCTCACTGCAACCTCCACCTCCCAGGTTCAAGCGAGTCTCATGCCTCAGCCTCCCGAGTAGCTGGACTTACAGGCATGCACCACCATGCCAGGATAATTTTTGTATTTTTAGTAGAGACAGGGTTTCACCATGATGGCCAGGCTGGTCTTAAACTCCTGGCCTCAAGGGATTCACCTGCCTCGGCCTCCCAAAGTGTTGGGATTACAGGCGTGAGCCACTGGCCTCCAGGGGTTGTTTGAATGAAAAAAATAAAAAGGGATTCCTTGAGGAATTGAGATTTGAACCTAGGTCTGTTGGGCTCCACCTGAGCCATTTCCACTTCCCCCGCCTGCTGTTGGCCTCCCTCCCCTAGAGACGCCTAGATGTGCAGGCTGAAAAGCTGGGGCAGGGCAGCATGCGAGCTGATTTAGAATCCTTCCCCTCCCCTTTCCTTTTTCAGAAGCCAAGGAGAAACATGAAAACTCAAATGTGCCCTGAACCAGTCTCAACCCTGAAGTGAAGGAATGCAAAAGGTGAGGAGTCACCATGGTAACCACAGTGGCAGGTGTGTTGGTGAATACTTTGTTTCTGTAGCATCCACAGGCAAGGCCTGCCCAGTGCCTGTCTGAGGGTTTGTGCTATCTGGCTACAGGGGAGCTGCATTTCATTCATTTTTCTTAATGGGACATTATGGGAGACTTTTGCTTTTCATTGCCTCCATTTTCTTATAAGTGGAAGGGGAGAAAAAAAACCATTTTCCTTCCTTTCCCACCCACTCAGAGAAATGCCCGAAAAACACCAGCATTCCCATCAGAGGCTCTGCTGCCGCTGGTCATGAAACCCCATCATCACTTAAATTGCTCTATTTTAAAGGTTTGTGAAAACTGCACCAAATTGATTTTTCCCATATCACTTCTATCTGTTATTTCTGAGGTCTCTCTTCTTCATTGCTACATTTCCCCGGAGCAGGGGAGCAAATCTATATGGAAACTTGAGGTACTCTTATGTGGTTTGGGAACCAAAAAATAAAAGTGTTTTAGAGGCTATCAGATTGTTGTCTTTCTGTTACTTACTCATGGACTTATGTATTTATTTTTACCCTGGGTCTGTTGAAAAGGATTTGGCTCACAGATTCTGAACTTAATTTAGCTTCAGGCCTTAATCACCATTGAGCAGAGAATTTTATAATCACAGAGATGGAAAGAATCTTAGATGTCATCTGGCTCAGAAGTCCCCAGACTTTTGGATGTCATCAACTGTTAAAAGTTTTAAAAATGAGAAGGGAGACTCAGATATGGTTGCTAGCTTTTAGTTTGGTTAAATAAGGACATTAGAAGAAACACAACTATCATGTAGTACCACCACTGTTTCATAAAAGAAAGCACATTTTAATATTAAAAAAGGTAGGAAGGAATGGTATACATTCTTAGAATAAAATACTGTTCCTTAATACATTTAGTAAATAATTCACCCCTTTATACATATTTTTTTCTTTTTTCCACATAATAGCACCAGTCTGAGAATAGACGTTTGAGAACCATTCATCTTGTTTACTATCCCTGCCAGTATTTCTTGGAGATGGTATTTTGGCCTCTGCTTGGATACCTTTGGTAGCTGGAGCACTCACTACCTTCCCTCTTTGGATAGTTCAAGCTATTACTTTTTTTGAGATGGAGTCTTGCTCTGTTGCCAGGCTGGAGTGCAGTGGCACGATCTCGGCTTACTGCAACCTCCGCCTCCTGGGTTCAAGCCATTCCCCTGCCTCAGCCTCCTGAGTAGCTGGGACTACAGGTGCGAGCCACCATGCCTGGCTAATTTTTCTTTTTTCTTTTGTATTTTAGTACAGATGGGGTTTTACCATGTTGGCCAGGATGGTCTCGATCTACTGACCTCATGATCTGCCCACCTCAGTCTCCCTAAGTGCTGGGATTACAGGAGTGAGCCACCACGCCCGGCCTCAAGCTATTACTTCTTTCTCGTAGCCCTTCCCCTTCCCCTTCCCCTTCCCCTTCCCCTTCCCCCTTCCCTTCCCTTCCCTTCCCTTTCCTTCTTCAGGCGGGTTAGATGTCCCTTTTATGTGTTCCCTTATTTCCCCTGCAGGCAGTTACCACATTATTAATTAATTAATTAATTTATTTATTTCAGAGATGGAGTCTCACTCTGTCACCAAGGTTGGAGTGCAGTGGTACAATCATAGCACATTGCAACCTCCATCTCCTGGGCTCAAGCAGTCCTGCCACCTCTACCTCCTAAGTAGCTGAGACCAAGGTGTGAGCCACAGCGCTTGGCTAGTTAGCATTTTTGTAGTACTCATCTCATGATGTTGTAATTGCTGGTTGAGACATCCATCAGTTTCTAGACTGTCAACTTCTTGAGGGCAGGGTCTATGTCTGTTCACTGTTGGGGCCTCAGACCTATTATATGGCAGAAGCTCATCAATAATTGTTGACTGAAGGAATGAGCTTCTATCCACTGAATTAATGATATCATGAAACAATGGTAACAATGGCCATGAAATTGATATTTGTTTCATGTGTACTATATGCTAAGCATTTTATTCAAGTTTGATCAGGAACAGGCTTTTATGTCAGGACATTTGGAATAAGATGAAAATTATAGTTGATGAAGCATATTGTTTTAAAAGGAAGTTTCTCTGGGAATTTATCCTACAGAATTTCCCTAAAAGTGCTCCAAGATGTATCAGGATGTATGTGCAAAAATGTCCACTGCAGTACTGCTTCCAATAGCAAAAAATTGGAAACAACCAGGATATTTACCAATAGGGAACCTGTTAAATTATAGTTCAGTTGGCTGGGCACAGTGGCTCAGGCCTGTAATCCCAGTACTTTGGGAGGCCAAGGTGGGTGGATCATGAGGTCAGGAGTTTGAGACCAGCCTGGCCAACATGGTGAAACCCCACCTCTACTAAAAATACAAAAATTAGCCAGGCGTGGTGGCGTGTGCCTGTAATCCCAGCTACTCGGGAGGCTGTGGCAGTAGAATCGCTTGAACTCGGGAGGCAGAGGTTGCAGTGAGCTGAGATCACACCATTGCATTCCAGCTCTGGGCGACACAGCAAGACTCTGTCTGGGAAAAAAGAAAAAAAGGATAACAGTTCAGTCATACTGTGTAGGTAGCCTTTAAAAAGAACAAGGTAGATTTAAACGTACTGACGTGGAAAACTGTCCAAGACATACTGTTAAGGGAAATAATTCTACTTCTGTTAAACACACACATACATTTAAGTACACAGAAAAAATGTGAATGTACAGAAAAAATCTGGAAGAACAATATAATCCAAATTGTTAATAGTGGTTCTTTGGCTGGGCATGGTAGCTCATGCCTGTAATCCCAGCACCTTGGGAGGCCGAGGAGGGTGGATCACCTGAGGTTGGGAGAGTTCGCGACCAGCCTGGCCAACATGGCAAAACCCTGCCTCTACTAAAAATACAAAAATTAGCCAGATGTGGTGGTGCATGCCTGTAATCCCAGCTACTCAGGAGGCTAAGGAAGGAGAACTGCTTGAACCCAGGAGGTGGAGGTTGTGGTGAGCCGAGATTGTGCCACTGCACTCCAGCCTGGGCAACAAGAGTGAAACTCCTTCTCAAAAAAAAAAAAAAGTGGTTCTTTTTCTGGATAGGAATACAGAAGACTTTTGCTTTATTAAGCATCCATCTCTGTAATTTAAAAACTGTGTGAGAAGCGTGTCTTATTTTTTAGGAGTTTTATTAAAGTATAATTTACATGCCATAAAATGCATGTATCATCTTTACAGTGGTGGTGGACAGATTATTTATTTATTTATTTATTTATTTATTTATTTATTTAAGACAGTCTTGCTCTGTTGCTCAGGCTCAAGTGCAGTGGCGTGATCTCCGCTCACTGCAACCTCCAGGGTTCAAGCGATTCTTGTGACTCAGCCTCCCAAGAGGCTGGAATTACAGGCAAATCACCACAACGTCCGGCTAATTTTTGTAGTTTTAGTAGAGACGGGGTTTTGCTATGTTGGCCAGGTTGGTCTCTAGCTCCTGGCCTCAAGCAATCCACCCACCTCGGCTTCCCAAAGTGCTGGGATTATAGGCATGAGCCACAGTGCCTGGCCAGGGTCAGATTTTAAAAAACACAAATAGAAGGAAAGGTTTCTTTTCTTTCTTTCTTTTTTTTTTTCTTTTTGAGATGGAGTCTCGCTCTGTTGCCCAGGCTGGAGTGCAGTGGCATGATTTCGGCTCACTGCAACCTCTGCCTCCTGGGTTCAAGCAATTCTCTGCCTTAGCCTCCCAAGTAGCTGGGATTACAGGCGCCTGCCACCATGCCCCACTAAATTTTGTATTTTTAGTAGAGATGGGTTTCATCATCTTGGCCAGGCTGGTCTCGAACTTCTGACTTCGTGATCCACCTGTCTTGGCCTCCCAAAGTACTGGGATTACAGGCATGAGCCACTGGGCCCAGCCAGAAGGAAAGGTTTCTAGGCAAGCATGGTAGCTCACGCCTGTAATCCCAGCACTTTGAGAAGCCAAGGTGGGAGGATTGCTTGAGCCCAGGAGTTTGAGAAGGAAAGGGTTCTGACATTGAGGCTAATCTAATCTTTTGTCCCTTTGCCTGCCCTTCTGTTTCTCTCCCCATAATGGTTTTCCCTCAGCCCCTTCTCAGACCCTCAATATCCCTGAGTGGCCTAAAAACTCTTTTTCTAGGCCAGGCACAGCGGCTCATGCCTGTAATCCTAGCACTTCGGGAGGCTGAGGCAGGCAGATCACCTGAGTTCAGGAGTTTGAGACGAGGCTGGCCAAAATGGCAAAACCCCATCTCTGCTAAAAACACAAAAATTAGCTGGGCGTGGTGGCAGGCACCTGTAATCTCAGCTACTGGGGAGGCTGAGTTGGGAAAATCGCTTGAACCTGGGAGGCGGAGGTTGCAGTAAGCTGAGATCACGCCATTTTACTCTAGCCCTGGGAGACAAGAAGAAAACACTGTGTAAAAACAAAAAACAAAAAACAAAAACAAAAACACCACTTCTTTTTTTTTTTATGTGTGCCTATAAAAGGAGGGGTTCCACTAGATGACTTCTAAGGTCCTTTCAGGTACTAATTGGGGTGAGTTGATAGTCCTGGTCTCTCTCCTTCTAAAACTTGTTCTTAGGAAGGATCTGGTAATTTTATTTTTTGTTTTTTTATTTTTTGTATTATTAGTAGAGACGGGGGTTCACCACATTGGCCAGGCTGGTCTTGAACTCCTGACCTCTGGTGATCCTCTTGCCTCAGCCTCCCAAAGTGCTGGGATTACAGGTATGAGCCACCATGCTTGGCCAGGATCTCGTAATCTCATTCTCATTACATGAAAATAGCTGATGAAGCCCAGTTTATTTTTCTCTCTTGTGATGTTTGCATTTTAACAAAAGATGAACTATCATTTCTGGCTTCAAACCAAGAAGGAAACCTCCAACTGTGCAGTTTCTACACATATAGGGGTAAGGGATATGTTTGAGTGGGCAGGACAACCTTTTCAGCATCCTTGAAAACACAGCAGCAGATAGGAAGTTTGGATCATTGATGTGGAGATAGGAAGGTACTCAAGGTTGCCACTAGGTAAAATGGGACCCACTATGGGTGGGAAAGTCAAAATTTTGGCCATCGCAATTGGCAGAATTAAGAAAGCTGTGGACCATTGGGGAAGCAGTCCTCTTAATTTCACATATGACCTTAATTGCCCCGTTTAAGCTAGTACTTTGAAGTTTCAGTGTGTAGAAACATTATCACCGGTCAGATAGCATATATTAAACATTTATACAGGCACAGATAATCTAAGTTACTCCAGAAGAGGTTGATAAAATGAAAAGAGTTCACACTGTTAGACCAACATCCAGAATGTGGTGGATTGTAACCACATTCTTATTAGGAGAGGCAGACACACAGTGGTTGAGGAAGTGGGGCCCTGGAAATATATTTACTGGGTTCAAATCCTCCTGGCTCTGTCATATACTACCAGTTGGGTGACCTTGGTCAAGTGGCTTCACTGTTATTTATCTCAGTTTCTCCACGAAATGGGAATAACACGGTAATACTAGGAATAGTGATGTAAAATGGGGATAATGACAATTCCCAACCCTCAGGATTACGAAAGTTAAATTAGTTAAAACATATCAAGTGCTTAGAACAGTGCCTGGCACAGCCGGGCATGGTGGTTCACGCCTGTAATCCCAGCACTCTGGGAGGCCGAGGCGGGTGGATCACCTGAGATTGGGAGTTCGAGACCAGCCTGACCAACATGGAGAAACCCCGTCTCTCCTAAAAATACAAAATTAGCTGGGCCTGGTGGCGCATGCCTGTAATCCCAGACACTCGGGAGGCTGAGGCAGGAGAATCGGTTGAACCCGGGAGGCAGCAGTTGCGGTGAGCTGAGATCGTGCCATTGCACTTCAGCCTGGGCAATAAGAGCGAAACTCTGTCTCAAAAAAACAAAACAAAAACAAAAACAGTGCCTGACACATAGTAAGTGCTCAATGTCATCTATGAACATCATTACCTCCTAATCCCTTTATTGTGTAGGTAGACTTGCTGCTTCACTTCCAACAGCTCTAGCGTCAGTTATTAATAACTCCTTTTCTATTTTCCAACTGCCAAATGGGGAAGCTGAGTCACAGGGTATCAGAGAATGCTATGAAGTGAACCCAGATGGCAGGGCAGCGCCAGAGGTTCAAGTGTAGTAGGCCCTCCATACTTCTGAATTCAACCAACCAGGGATCAAAAATATTCAGGAAAAAAAAAATAGCATCTGCACTAAACATGTACTTTTTTCTTGTCATCATTCCGTAAACAATACGGTGTAACAACTACATAACATTTACACTGTATTAGGTATAAGTAATCTAGAGACGATTTAAAGTATACGAGAGAGAGGATGTGTGTAGGTTATACGCAAATACTATACCATTTTATATTTTTTATTTTATTTTTTAGACTGAGTCTAGCTCTATCGTCCAGGCTGGAGTGCAGTGGCACGACCTTGGCTCACTGCAATCTCTGCCTCCCGGGTTCAAGCTAAGATTCCAGTGCCTCAGCCTCCCGAGTAGCTGGGATTACAGGTGCCCGCCACCATGCCCGGCTAATTTTTGTATTTTTTTTGTAGACACGTGAGTTTCATCAACTTGGCCAGGCTGGTCTCGAACTCCTGACTTCAAGTGATCCTCCCGCCTCGGCCCCCCAAAGTGCTGGGATTACAGGCGTGAACCACAGCGCCCGGGCCATTTTATACGTTATAACAGGGACTTGATTATTCGCAGATTTTGGGATCCGCAGAGGTCCTGGAACCAGTCAATCCCCCACGGATAGGGAATGACCTACGGGCCTGCAGTTCCCCCGCTGATGCTCAGCGAGGCCCCGAGGAGCTCCCCGTCCCCGCCGGCCTCCGTTGCCCCATGTGAAAGATGAACTAAGGAGGCTGAGCCACGTTTCTCAACTTTTCCCTCTCCCTCGTTGCCAGTTCCCGAAGTCGTTTTCTTCTCTGGCCGAAATCCAGTCCCACTTGACGGCGGTGGAGCTGGGGATTCTGACTGTGGATCGGCCCGGGAAGGATCCCGCGGAGGCAGCCGCCTTCCCGTCCACTCAGGCCCCAGCCGAAGCTTTCCAGCTCCCGCCGGCACCGGGACAGCGAACCCCTCCGCCCGCGGACGTACGCCCTGAGCGAGCCTTGACTTCTCCCGGAATTCACAGCTTCACTCCCTCCCCTCCCCCAAAGGCGGACGCAGGGGAAGCTCTAGTGCCTGAGGAGGCCATAGAGGGCGAACTGGAGCGTCTCAGGGTACGACACCAGGGCTTCCTGCACAAGCGGATAGGCCAGGGGCGGGGGATTCCTGCAAACAGCTGGAACCGGCGCCCTGCCCCCTCCGCCCCGCCCCTGCAAAAGAGGGCTGTAAAATTCCGGAAGAGAGATTAGAGGCAGGGGATGGGTGGGGCGGCGAATAGTACATTCCTTCCTCCCCCTGCCTCCTCCTACCGGGTTATCACTCTGGGAGGGTTGAGTCGTCTCTTGGCCTTCTCTTGGCCGGTGCACTGGCAGCGTCCAGACATGGGGCTTGAAACCTCCCATGCTCATCTGAACTTTGTGGAGCCTGGGTCGCTTATTTCGCAGCTCATGACTCCATCTGGTTTCGGGCTCGGAAATTTTGGTTGTTACTTGCAACTGGGTCTTTTCAACTGGGTCTTTCCCATAAGAGTGCTTCATAGGCCTGTCTGTGCGTTTGTTAGTAGTTCCTATTTATTGAGCGAACTTTGCAATGGAGGCGTACTTTACTTAGTGTTAGAGGGAAGGAACCTGAAGGTTCAGACAGGCTGTGAAACCTCAAGGCCACACAATGGCAGAGCCAGGAATCAACTCAGCGATTGGTTCCATACATTTCCCATCACATCCTGCTGCTTCCTTTGTTTCAGGTCTTTAAAAGGCAAGACTTATTTGTTAGGGGGTAGGGAAGTAACATTTATGGACCACCTCCCACTGTGCCAGCTTACTTTAAATATGTTGTCTTTAATCACTTAATTTGTCACAACACTTCAAGACAGATGTGATCACCATGCCCATATTACAGATGAGGAAAACTTTAGAGGTGAGAAGTTTAAGCGCCAGAGCAGGGATTCCTGTACAGTCATATTGCAAGGCCTGTGCTCTTTCTAAAACCATAGTTAATGTCTGCATAGTGCTTGACAGTTTACAAAGCAAAGTATTTTCAAGGTCTTCATTTTAGAGCTATCATCCTATTTAATAGATGAAGAGAAAGGTTCATTTGTGAAGTTACAACATCTGTTCAAGGTCACAAAGCTAATGGTAAGTTGCAGAAACCGTAATTTTGAAATCAACTGCAGAACTGGTGGTATCAAGGCTCATTTCATTTATTCATTGCATGGTGCCAAGTACCAACCTAAATAATACTAGCTAACATTTATTGAATACTTAACATGTGTTCAATACATGAGTTATACACACTAAGTCCTTTAGTCCTCAAAAAACCTTTTTTTTTTTTTTTTTTTTTTTGAGATGGAGTCTCGGTCTGTCACCCAGGCTGGAGTGCAGTGGCACTACTTGGCTCACTGCAACCTCTGTCTCCCAGATTCAAGCAATTCGCCTCCCTCAGCCTCCCGAGTAGCTGAGATTACAGGCATGCGCCACCACGCCCAGCTAATTTTGTATTTTTAGTAGAGACGGGGTTTCACCATATAGGCCAGGCTGGTCTCGAACTCCCAAACTTGTGATCTGCCCGCCTCAGCCTCTCAAAGTGCTGGGATTACAGGAGTGAGCTACCATGCCCGGCTTAAAAAACCTTTTTTTTTTTTGAGGTTTACCTTTTCCATTTTACAGATGGGGAAATAGAGACTCAGGCAGATGAAATAACTCCCCAAGTCTACGTGCACAACAACAAAGTGGCAATGCAAAGATGCCAGATGAATTAGTGTAAAATCCCAGGGTGGGAACCAGTCACCTGTTCCCAACCTCTGTCTAAACCACTTTTCCGAGGGCTTCAGTTTCTTTGCCACACGATCATGACTTTTTTTTTTTTTTTTGAGACGGAGTCTCGCTCTGTCGCCCAGGCTGCAGTGCAGTGGCCGGATCTCGTTCACTGCAAGCTCCGCCTCCCGGGTTCACGCCATTCTCCTGCCTCAGCCTCCCGAGCAGCTGGGACTACAGGCGCCTGCCACCTCGCCCGGCTAGTTTTTTTGTATTTTTTAGTAGAGACGGGGTTTCACCGGGTTAGCAAGGATGGTCTGGATCTCCTGACCTCGTGATCCGCCCGTCTCGGCCCCCCAAAGTGCTGGGATTACAGGCTTGAGCCACCGCGCCCGGCCATTACGATCATGACTTTTTTTCTTTTCTTTTTTGAGACAGAGTCTTGCCTGTCACCCAGGCTGGAGTGCAATGGTGCAATCTCAGCTCACTGCAACCTCTGCCTCCCCGGTTCAAGCGATTCTTCCGACTCAGCCTCCCGAGTAGCTGGGATTACAGGGGTTCACCACCTCACCCAGCGAATTTTTTTTTTGTACTTTTAGCAGAGATGGGGTTTCGCCATGTTGGCCAAGCTGGTCTTGAATTCCTGGCCTCAGGTGATCCGCCTGCCTCGGCCTCCCAAAGTGCTGGGATTACAGGCATAAGCCACTGTGCCCGGCAGACCATTACTTGTTTTTCTAACCCCTGTGTGTGGTGGGCCTACATAGCTCCTGCTCTCAAGGAGCTAACGCTCTGTAAAATCAGCCAAGAGTACTGCCAGCTTGCCCCCACAGGGGCACTGGGAAGATTAATCAGCGAATGGCACTTGGAATGCTTCAGCAAAAGCACTGGATAAACTCAGAGCACTTATGCGTGAAACTCACTGCTAGGGGTGGTTCCTGCTGTAATAAGGCACCTGCAGCCCAGTTTCTGATCTGTTTGAGGTGTGGAGGGAGTAAGACCACGTTACAGCCTCTGTGAGAAGCCATTTGGATGTCAGGGGTGAGAGCATCTCTCTGCTGTCGGGGGGAGAGGGGGTAAGAGAATGTGGCAGTGGTGTCATGGTTTAGGACCTTTCTGTCTCAGAGGCAGATATTTCACAAGGGGTTCCAGCTTATTCTGAGGACACCAGTTATTGACTGAATTAAGAAACGAATATCATTATTATTTGGGCTTCAGAGGCAAACAAACCTGGGCTGAATCCTGTTTCTGTCATTTCGTCTCTCTGAGCCTCTGGTTCCTTTTTTCTTTCTTTCTTTCTTTCTTTTTTTTTTTGTTTTGACAGCGTCTCACTCTGTTGCCCAGGCTGGAGTGCAGTGGCATGATCTCAGCTCGGCTCACTGCAATCTCCGCCTCCCAGGTTCAAGTGATTCTCTTGCCTCAGCCTCCTAAGTAGCTGGGTTTACAGGTGCACACCACCACGCCTGGCTAATTTTTGTATTTTTAGTGGAAACGAGGTTTCACCATGTTGGTCAGGCTGTTCTCGAACTCCTGACCTCGTGATCCACCTGCCTTGGCCTCCCAAAGTGCTGGGATACAAGCATGAGCCACTGCAGCTGGCCTTCTTTTTCTGAGACAGAGTCTGGCTCTGTTGCCCAGGCTGGAATGCAGTGTCTCGGTTCACCACAACCTCTGCCTCCCAAGTTCAAGTGATTCTCCTGCCTCAACCTCCCACGTAGCTGGGACTACAGGCGGGTGCCACCATTTCCGGCTAATTTTTGTATTTTTAGTAGAGATGGGTTTTCACTATGTTGGCCAGGCTGGTCTCAAACTCCTGACCTCGTGATCCGCCTGCCTTGGCCTCCCAAAGTGCTGGGATTACAGGTGTGAGCCACCACGCCTGACCGATTCTCTTTTTTAATGGGAGTAATAGTACCTTCCTAATAGGGTCATTTTGAATCATAAACTTGATAATAGATTTTATTTTATTATTTATTTATTTTGAGATGGAGTTTTGCTCTTGTTGCCCAGGCTAGAGTGAAGTGGTGCGATCTCACCTCACTGCAACCTCCGCCTTCTGGGTTCAAGTGATTCTCCTGCCTTAGCCTCCTGAGTACCTGGGATTATAGACGCCTACCACCACCCTGGGCTAATTTTTATATTTTTAGTAGAGATGGGGTTTCAGCATGTTGGCCAGGCTGGTCTCAAACTCCTGACCTCAGGTGATCCACCTGCCTCGGCCTCCCAAAGTGTTGGGATTACAGGCATGAGCCACTGTGCTGGGCCTTGATAACATTTGAAAACATTTCAGTCAGGACTTGGAAAAGAGTAGATGCTTAATAAAAGGTAACAATGGCTGGGTGTAGTGGTTCATGCCTATAATCCTAACACTTTGGGAGGCCAAGGTGGGAATATTGCTTGAACCCAGGAGTTCAAGACCAGCCTAGGCAACATGGCAAGACCTCCATCTCTACAAAAATAAAAAAATAATTAGCTGGGCATGGTGGCATAGGCCCATGGTCCCACCTACTTGGGAGGCTGAGGTGGGAGGATTGCTTGAGCCTAGGAGGTTGAGGCTGCAGTGAGCCATGTTTGCACTATTGCATTCCCTCCTGGGTGACAAAGTGAGACCCTGTCTTAAAAAAAAAAAAGAAAGGCTGGGTGCAGTGGCTCACGCCTGTAATCCCAGCACTTTTGGAGGCTGAGCAGACGGATCACGAGGTCAGGAGATCGAGACCATCCTGGCTAACACGGTAAAACCCCGTCTCTACTAAAAATACAAAAAATTAGCCGGGTGTGGTGGCGGGCGCCTGTAGTCCCAGCCACTCGGGAGGCTGAGGCAGGAGAATGGTGTAAACCCAGGAGGTGGAGCTTGCAGTGAGCTGAGATCGCACTACTGCACTCCAGCCTGGGTGACAGAGTGAGATTCTGTCTCAAAAAAAAAAAAAAAAGGGGGTAAACGTAACTATTATTGGGGCCATTATTCTTATCCTTATGTTGTTAATGTTGTTATTACACTATTTTATTTCAGGGCCAGAAGGAGAGCTAGGTGGAGGGGAGTGTCATTCACTTGGTCAAACAATCTACTAGATGAAAACAAACAAGCAATCTGCTAGACTGCCCCAAATAGATCCATCTAAGCGGGGAAGAGTCTGAAAACAGGCAATTACAGTATTATGTTAAGTGCTATGGTAGAGGATTGCACAAGGTGTTTTGCAACTTTATCGGAAGAATCAATAACTCATAGACGCAGCAAAAGTTTTGCAGAGGAGGTAGCTCTTTGTTTCAAATCAGTCTGTGTTTCCAGGAAGTAGAAAATACTGCTTGCTGGAGGCAGACGGAATGCAACTGAGCCCAGTCTGTGCTCCTCACCCAGGGGCCTTGCTACTGATCTGCAGCCCCTCTTGCTCCTCAAGGCCTCTCTCAACTCCCACACAGCCCTGCTAACCAGCTTTGCCCTAGAATACCCCCTCCTGGGCCACCTGCTGGTGGTGAACATCCTGGACTCTGCTCTGTGGCTTGATGCGGCTGAGTCATAAGACCTTTCATTTTACTGCTAAGCTCTAATGGAAGCCTTCTGGTCAGTAGCAATGCCCCAAGTCTACCTTGTGGGGAAGGTCTAATGATGACAGATTACTGCTTCTCCCCGCAGGGCTGGATGAGCATGGATGTGGTGGTGAGGTAGGGGAGAAACACCCACGGGGGCATCTTCATTTCTTCCTAGATAGGAGCCAGTTCTGGGCAGGCAAGACTTCCCAGGAGTGGACAGAAAGAACAGACCCTCCCCAACCCGCAATTCTCAGGGGGAGACATCTCCCTTCCTCCCAAGCCAGCCCCCAATGCCACACTTTGCCTGTCATCTGGCCGTGGCCCAAACCAGCCTCCCAGCTCGCTAGTGACCACATTTTCCAAACCAAAACTCAGGACGCATGATCTGGCAAAGAATTTCTGGCTAGCTTCCAAATGCAAGAGGCAAAAACCTTTCCACTTGAGAATCTCTATGATAATCTGCGTCGTTAAAGGTGACATTAAGTCGGAAACCTTGAAATTCAGGGTCTCCTCTTTCTCAAGCGTTTTGTTTTCCCTTTTTTTTTTTTTTTTTGATACGGAGTCCCGCTCTGTCGCCCAGGTTGGAGTGCAGTGGCGTGACCTTTGCTCACTGCAACCTCCACCTCCTGGGTTCAAGCGATTCTCCTGCCTCAACCTCCCGAGTAGCTGGGATTACAGGCGCGCACCACTATGCCCGGCTAATTTTGTATTTTTGGTAGAGACAGGGTTCCACTATGTTGGCCAGGCTTGTCTCGAACTCCTGACCTAGTGATCCGCCCGCCTCGGCCTCCCAAAGTGCTGGGATTACAGGCATGAGCCACCGCGCCCGGCCTTTCTCAAGCGTTTTCATACGTTATTATCGATCGTGAAAGCGCCCATGAGGTTGCTGATTATTATTTCCACTTTATAGTTGATAATACTTGGAGAGAGGGAATCACTTGCCCAAGATCCTACATCCTGAAAGTCTGAATTTTGGCTTGTCAGGGACAGTTCTTAGGATGTGTGTGTGTCTTGTGGGCAGAGCCGGGGGTGGCGTATTAATATCCTCCACGAAGATGCACACGCCATTTATTTGGGGCCTCAGGAAGGGCAGCCAAGAACTGAGCTGCCCAGGTTCCCACTTCTGAGTTGGAAATCCCCAAGCACAGGACTTGGTGGCCACCCTGTCCCATCAGGATCTGACCCCAGGCCTGACGGCCTAGGAGCGAGAAAGAACCCTTCGACCTTGCGGGTCACACCTCGGCTGCAGGGCCTCGACCCAGCCCAGGTGCGGATGGGCGGGGCGCAGCGTGGGCGAACGACTCCCCAGGCCACGTTCTGCTTTTCCCTCCCCGGTCACATGGACTCGCCTTCCGTAGCCGGGAGTGCGGAGCAGAACGAACCACCAGGAGGAGGAGCGGGGGAGGCGCCCAGGGCAGTGGGTCAGAGCCCCGCGGGGCAGGTGGGCGGGCCCAACCGCCCGCGAGCCGGCCGGCCAGCCAGTCAGCGAACGCGGAGGGCGGGTCAGCTGCCCATTGAGCCGCGCCCCGCAGCGCCCCCTGAGGGGCGGCGGCGGGAGCTGGTTCCGGCTGCGCGCGCAGCGGTGGTGGCGGCGGCGCGATCGGCCGGGCTGTAACCGTCGTCCGTCCGGGAGCGGCTGGAGCGGCAGCGGCGGCCGGGCACGGCGCGAGGCGACGCCACAGGGCAGCGGCGGCAGCGGGGGCAGCGGCGGCAGCAGGAGACGCAGCGGCGACCGCAGCAGCAGCAGCAAGACGGACTCGTGGAGACGCGCCGCCGCCGCCGCCGCCGGGCCGGGCCGGGTGTCGCGCGCCGAGGCTGGGGGGGAGTCGTCGCCGCCGCCGCCACCGCTACCGCCGCCGCCGCCGCCGCCGAGGTGACTGAGGAGAGAGGCGCCTCCTCGCTCCCGCCGCCGCCGGACTTCAATGCCCAGTCCCCAGCTCGCCAGCGTGAGTGCGCCCCTCCCGGGCGGCCCCCGCGCCGGCGCCGGGGGCCTCGGGGAAGGGGAGGGCGGGAGGCGCTGCAGCCATTAGTACAGGCCGGAGACACGTCCCCGGAAGGAGGGCCGGGCCGGGGCGGGGGAGCGAGGGTGGGTGAGCGAGGGGCGGGCTCGTGTGTGTGGAAGGGGGAGAGCTGTGCGAGCGTGGGGGAGAGTGTGAGTTGGTGAAGGGAGGGCGTGTGAGTGGGGGACAGGGCTGAGTGTGCGAGGAGGTGGGGGGAGTGGGAGCGGGTCGGGGGACAGTCGATGTTGGGGGAGTGTGGGTGCAGGCGGGGGAGGGTATGGGTGTGCGGGGAGCGTGTGGGCATGAGGGGTGGGGGTACATGAGTGAGAAGTGGGGGAGGAGAGAGTTGAGAGTGTGGTAGAGAGCGAGTGTAGGGGGAGAACATGGTGTGTGTCGGTGAGAAGGTGCGTGGCAGAGGCGGGAGTGTGGCAGGGTGTGCCGGCGTGTGTCCAGTGTGTGAGCAGGCGTCTTGGAGGCCCTTCCTCTTCGTCTTTGTGTGTGGCGATAGTGAACCGTGGTGTGTTGGGTTAGGGAGTTCTTTCCGGGAGCATCTTGTCCCTGGGTGCTCAGGTTCAAGTATGAGGAAAGGGGGTATAAGTCTCTTCTAGTGGCACTATGATCTTCTAGCTCTGGGATTTTAATTTTTTTCCCCCCCAGAAAAGATGTGATGTGTTTTTTTTGTTGTTGTTCTATACGGTTTTTTTCTCCCACGTTTCATAACTTCAAAGTAAATTTTCAAATTTGTCAAGGATGCCATCCTATCCTAGTCTGGGGTCCCTGAGAGCTAACGAAAAGAAGTTTGTCTGTTGCCCAAGATCCTACACTCTGGCCTGTAGAGTGTTCAGGAGCATAAACTTTTGTAAAGTACTGCTAGTTTTTCAGGTGAAGAGTATTTTATTGTTAGGTAAATTAAACTATAGGCTAGTTTATTATTTCCTGGAATTTGTCAAGAAATTAGCAGTGACCCGCAGTTCTAGTGTCACTGTAGGCATTCAGCAAATGTTTGTCTGGAGTCACCAAACTACAACCACTGCTGAGTTGGAATATGGTACTTGCTGTCATGCTCTGTAACAGAGTAGTTTCAGAGGGAAGTGAGTGAAGTTATGCCTTGCCGAATGTGCAAAAGGAAATTAAGGATGCAGAATGACACATTATCAGGGCTTCAGAATCACTTGCCAGCACACCATTGTATTGGTGAAGATGGTGAGAAGTTGTTTGCTGGTATTCTGATCTTGGCATTTTTAAGTTTCATAATGAATGGACTAATTATTGTCATGAACTTTTCCCATTCTTGAGTTGTAAAAGTAGGGATTCTTGATGAAGAGTAGTACCTCGATAGGGATTTTACACTTTGATATAATATTAAAAATGATGTTATCTTAAAAATAATTGTCTCTTAGAAGTTGGTAGTCTTTCAGTATAAGCAAAAAGTAGTATGGTCCTTTTGTTGTTGTTGTTTTTTTTTTGAGATGGAGTTTCGCTCTGTTGCCCAGGCTTCCCAGGTTCAAGTAATCTCCCGCCTCAGCCTCCCAAGTAGCTGAGAATACAAGTGTGCGCCACCACACCCAGCTAATTTTCGTAGTTTTAGTAGAGACGGGGTTTCACCTTGTTGGCCAGGCTGGTCTCAAACTCCTGACCGCCACTGATTCACCTGCCTTGGCCTCCCAAAGTGCTGGGATTAACAGGCGCGAGGGTGGTCCTTTTGATCGTGAACATAATAGAATTACAGGCAAAATCATTGATGTGTAATTAAAAGTTAGAAATTATATTTTTCGGCTGGGCGAGGTGGCTCACGCCTGTAATCCTAGCACTTTGGGAGGCTGAGGCAGGAGGATCGATTGAGCCCAGGAGTTCAAGACCAGCCTGGGCAACATGGTGACTCCATTTCTACAGAAAATACAAAAGTTAGGCATGGTAGTATGTGCCTGTAGTTCCAGCTATCCTGGAGGCTGAGGCGAGAGGAACTTGTGAGTTCAGGAAGTCAAGGCTGTGGTGAGCCAGTGAGACCCTCTCTCAAAAAAATAAGAAAGAAATAGTAAATAGTATTGTTACTATTCAGTGAGGGAAGGAATTAATTAGTGTTAATTCCCTACTGTGCTACAGGTGCTTTTTATATTCATTTAATTCTCACAACTACAAGAAAGGTGGTCTCTTCATTTGCATCCATTTGGCTTATTTTGAACCACTTCTGTTTGCCCGGCACTAGGGATACAGCGATGAGCTCCCATGGATTTACAGTGGTGAGAAGAAGAGATACAGAAACTTAAAAGGTTAAGTAACTTGTCCCAGGTCACACAGATAATAAGAATTAGTGCTGGATTAAAAATCCAGGTCTTTGACTCCAAAGCTGTTGATTTTTCCAATACATCATACTGCTGTTTCAATAGCTCGTCTTACATTGAGGTTTCTCATCCACATGATGACCTAGCAGCTTGTACTTAGGAGAGCTGTTGAAACTAATAGAGAAGGCTGGAGGCAAGGGGATCATTTAGGAGATGCTGACTGGAGGCTCTTTGGGGCCTAAGCTAGGCTTTTATGTGGGAGGAGATGCTGTCTTGAAACTCTCTTCGGGCCCCGGGTGTGTGCTTTGAGACAGTTTTTATGAGGCACCTGGGATATGTCTGCGTGAGGGAAGTCTGATTAAAGAAATGCAACAGCCTTTTATGTTTTATTTTTTGGAAAAAAGAGAACATATTTATTGGGGCCAAGAGTGAACTAGAGCTTAACCACTGTATGAAAGTTTCTCTGTTGAGCTGTGTGGGACACTTAAATCAGAAGAAGTGAGAATATACATGTGAAAGCATTTTGTTAATTATAAATTGAACTACAGATTTGAAGTATGATTGCCACTAAGATCTTTCTACTAAGGCAACAGATTTTGTAGCTGGAAAAGGCTGGCATTTTCGAACACCTTTATAGATGAGAAATAGTTTCGAACTGCTGAACGGGGTATTTTCTGACTCAGAACAGCAAAAGTCAGGCCACTCCCTCTGTGAGTCAGTCAAGTAATATTTAATTTGAACAAACCAAATTTATAGGCAGAAACCATTTACAACATCATTGAACTTTGTAGCACTAGGAAGAGTAAATGTTTGAATACTTTTGTGTGTGGCTTTGAAAAAACATAGTATGAGAGCCCTATATATAGTTGACTTGAAAAAAATTTCAAACAAGGTAAATTGGATTTATCTTTCTTAAGAATTAACTTTATTCATTTTGTCCGATAAAGGTAGTATTTCCTTATGCAGTAATTAAGGAACACTTTACAATTTTCAGACACAAAGTTGAAATTTAGTAGGGATTTATTTTACAGGATTTGAATATACTTTTTCCTTTTTGTTGTAATGTGGGAGTTGGTAACCAGTGAAGCCTAGAAAACTAATGTATTTACAAACAAGATGCAGAGGGAGCAGGTGCATACATTTTTAGCTGTTGCTCTTGGTCTTAGAAGAATGAAGCTTAAGTTTTTCTGAAACTAAGTTTGGTTAATTTATTTGGGTGCTAGTCCATCAGCTGTATTTGTTGAATAGAAGATGGAATCTAGTTTTAACATGGTGGACTTAATTATGTTTATTGAATAGGGTGATGGTAGAGATCTTGGGGTACTGGTAAAGTTCAGTATTACACTTTTAGGGTTTAGGTTTCCACGTTCCCTTCTTATGCCAAATCATGTATTGTCTCATTTAAAATTCAATAATCCTGTAAGTAGTATTCTTTTAGCTTTACAGATAAGGACATTTATTTATAGATTGATTGTTGTTGTTGTTTTTTTTTCAGAGTCTTACTCTGTTGCCCAGGCTGGAGTGCAGTGGTGCGACCTCAGCTCACTGCAGCCTTCACCTCCTAGGTTCAAGCGATTGTCCTGCTTCAGCTGGGATTATAGGTGTGTGCCACCATGCCTCGCTAATTTTTGTATTTTTAGTAGAGACAGTTTTGCTATGTTACCCAGGCTGGTCTTGAACCCCTGAGCTCAGGCGCGAGCTGCTCGCCTTGGCCTCCCAAAGTACCGGGATTTGATTATTAAATCCCAGGTTTTAGAATCTAGGTTAAAGATTATCAATAGAGAGCAGCGAATAATTTTTTTTTTTTTCCTTTTAGGGGCTTAAAGTTCTTAAATCTCTGTTGAACAATGGATGCCACCAGTTATAATTACTTTGGGAGATGGTGATTTGAGTCTCTTAATCTGTGAAATATTAGAAAAGTCTTGGCTAGGCACAGTGGCTCATTTTGGGAGGCAGACACAGGAGGGTCACTTGAGGCCAGGAGTTCGAGACCAGCCTGGGCGACATAGAGACACCATCTCTACAAAAAATACAAAAACTAGCCAGGCATAGTGGCATGAGCCTGTAGTTCCAGCTACTTGGGAGGCTAAAGTTGAAAGGATCACTGGAGCCTGGGAGGTCAAGGCTGAAGTGAGCCGAGATTGCACCACTGTAGTCTAGCCTGGGAGACAGAGGGAGACCCTGTCTCAAAAAAAAGAAAAAATCTTTTCGCCATTTTCATCTTTTGGACTATTACTACGTATAGAGGTGTCAGTTAGCTTTATCTCATTATCCTTTATTGGCTGAATTCTATTCTATGGGCTCCCTTGACTCCCTGGCCACTGTCTTAGCACTTGAAGCCTTTTAGGTTGTTTAGTGTAGAGATGAGGTACCTATTGTGTGAAAATCTTTTTGCTCTTTGGAGTGGTAGAGGTCTAGGCTCAACCAGAAACTGTCACTACCCTAGCACCTCCATGAAAGAAGCTGCACAGCAATGCTGTCTGTCTGCTTTCCACAATTCCCCATTGTGGAGTTACCAGGACTCAAGTGAGAGAATGACTCCTTTCCTGCACTGTTTGTTCAGTCAGTGTAGATTTACAGGACTCCGAAATCTTTCCCAGAAAAATGACTGTGAGGAGTTGACAGATTATATGGATATATATATATATTTTTTACTTTTTTTTGAAACGGAGTCTTGCTCAGTTGCCCAGGCTGGAGTGAGGTGGCGCGATTTCGGCTCACTGCAAGCTCCGCCTCCCGGGTTCACGCCATTCTCCTACCTCAGCCTCCCGAGTAGCTGGGACTATAGGCGCCTGCCACTACGCCCGGCTAGTTTTTTTGTATTTTTAGTAGAGACAGGGTTTCACCATGTTAGCCAGGAAGGTCTCGATCTCCTGACCTTGTGATCTGCCTGTCTCGGCCTCCCAAAGTACTGGGATTACAGGCGTGAGCCACTATACGGATATTTTTATGTGACTTGAATATAGATGGTTTTTGTTTGCCTGTACTGATTTTCTTGCCCACAGGTTACATTAACACAGCATCCACTTCATTTTAAGTGGCCTAGACACTAAATTTCATCATTTGAATATAAATTTACATTACACAATGTTGGCTTTTTAAATTGTTGAGAATTTTAAGATTAGGCTTTTTCGTGACCCTTTTTTTGCTAGTTGAGCCTGGTTTGAAAAAATATTTTGAACATTAGAACAGTCTTTACCTTTAGAGAAGTGGTGTATTTAATTTCTCTCATAGTATTTTTTATTTGAAATTTTATTCTTCTCAAAACTTTAATTCTTTTGGCATAAAATATACACATGATATTTTTGTTTTAGCAGATCAGATAAATTTATTTCTGCAGTGGTCAGATATGTTGGCTGTTAACTGAATGTATTGTTTGACAGGAATTCAGATTCACAATCAGGTCTGTTTTCTTCCAGTTGTCCTTTAGTTTTTGTTTAAATTTGACCATCTTTTTATTTTCCCCACTGTTTTACAGGAAACATTCACTAGGTTGTATCACCACAGTATTTGTAAATTGGATTTATGTACACATATTTGTATTTGTTTTTAGTAGCAGAACAAATAGTTGTGTATTGTATTTTCCATTATTGGTGAAAAGCCTTTCATTAGGGAACGGAGAGACTGGTTAGTGCAGAAGGATATGAGTCACCAGCAGGATTTGTCAGCAACTAGAGAAGGATATGATGGAGAAACAATAGATTGTACTAACATTATTTTCATTCCACATGTGTGGTTACAAACAAGTTTCCTTTTGGTGATTAGTTTAAGTTATGCAAATTTGGTCTTTCTGGGTGAAAAGTACTTTAAATATAAGTCACAGACTGTATTCTCTTTTTTTTTTTTTTTAGATGGGGGTCTTCATTTGGAGGTCATCAATGGGTAGAATTTAGTTAAACTCATTATTTGTTGACTACGATTTAGTAAGTTGAAAGAATATTTTTGTTAAGCTTTTTGGTGATTATGGAGCTGCTTGCTCAGTAGATCAGAGGAGGCCCATAAATACGGCAATATTTGCTCTCTGTCTCAGTGAGCAAAGAGTTGCTTTTTTTTACCACTATTCTGCTTTTAAATTCCTAAGAGCTTTTATTGCATTTGAATTGGTCTGAAATTCTCAGCCTGGTCAAGGCTTCTCCAGAGTTATCTAACCAAAGACTAAGCCCTTTCTCATGTCACACTACCATGGTTCTTCACTGTTTTTACCAGTTTTCTATTATAAAAGTTTTACCTTTCTTCAGAACCCTTAATCCTATTCCATTCTTCTCACGCTTACTTTGTATCTTTAAAATATATGGTGTTGGCCGGGCGCGGTGGCTCAAGCCTGTAATCCCAGCACTTTGGGAGGCCGAGACGGGTGGATCACGAGGTCAGGAGATCGAGACCATCCTGGCTAACATGGTGAAACTCCGTCTCTACTAAAAAGTACAAAAAACCAGCCGGGCGAGGTGGCGGGCGCCTGTAGTCTCAGCTACTCGGGAGGCTGAGGCAGGAGAATGGCGTAAACCCGGGAGGCGGAGCTTGTAGTGAGCTGAGATCTCTGGCCACTGCACTCCAGCCTGGGAGACAGAGCGAGACTCCGTCTCAAAAAAAAAAAAAAAAAAATAAATAAATAAATAAATAAAATATATGGTGTTAATATGAAAACTTAATACCAATCAAGTGTTTTTCACCCACGTTGATTCTTCTAGGAGCTTGATCCTGGATAGTGTTTGTATGATGTACACACGTCTCTGCAAATGCTTGTTCGAAGATTGGCTGTGCTGCATTTTGGTATAATTCAGAGGTGACATATTGTCCCTCGTCTCAGTAAACATTTGGAGGAAGAGGACGAGAAAGATTGAATTTTACATTCTTTAATTAGAAAGAAAAGGAAGGTGAATCCATGTTGAACTAAGCTAGTGAGTAAAGAATAACTCCTTGACATGGCATTATAGAGTTATTTCACCATTTTTATTTCACGTTAATATGTAGTATGAAATATTTACTTTCACTCTGTGGTTTTTAAAGATCGTAATGTTACTGTGTTTTGTGAAAGTATGCCATTATTAGACAATTAGTGGATAGACAGTACATTTTAAAAGGCCACCAGCAGCTTCAAATAGAATGATTTGGATTCTTGACTGTTTATCTTGTATTATACCCAGTACACAAACATATGTCTGTGAACTATAATGTAATTTATAAAAAGCAAGTTTAGGAGAGGAAGTGAAGTGTAACTTACCCAGTTATAGGGGAAACTTGGACCAGAGTGCCTGAGCAGCAAAAACATTTCTGGGGCTCAAACAAAATAATTGATGCTGACAAGATGTATTTTGGGATGTTTTTATTCTGTGTCTTGTCCATAGTTTCCCTCCCTCTCTTTGGGGGTTAATGCTGGAACAGGACCTTTAAATATGCCCGGTACATTTGACAAAATGGGGAAA
The DNA here is from genome assembly GCF_003255815.1 of Theropithecus gelada. NCBI lineage: Eukaryota > Metazoa > Chordata > Mammalia > Primates > Cercopithecidae > Theropithecus > Theropithecus gelada. The sequence goes on along the minus strand of NC_037668.1, from coordinate 59,422,908 downwards.
TGAAAAGAGTTAAGTTGACCCATAGACTACTAAGTTCTGAGATATAGTATATTTGAAATAATGTGAGCAGTAGCCTGAAAGTTTTTACTTTGCATGCTACTCCTGTGCTGTAGGTTATTTTGAAAGGTGATTCAAATAACCTTTCCCAAGTATCTATTTTGCAACCTCAGGGAACTTGCAGCTGTTACAGTCATTCTGACTGTCCTGATATAACTCAGAAAACATTTCAATGTGGTGTTGACAGGCTGAATCCAGGTGTTTTTTTTGGATTTTTACTACTGAATTTGCTTTATTACAATTGAAGTTCAGAATCTTAAATTATTAATGAAATTATTGATTCAGTGGTTCTTGGGTTAATGTATGTATAGTGATGTTGGAAACTAAATTAAAATGATTAAGACTTAAGTTGTTCTCTGGGAAAATTAGCCTTTTGAGATTAAAGAAGGATGGGAGGAGGAAAGAAAACAAATGTTAGGATTTAACTTTTTGGGGAAGCAACTGAATTGGAGATAGTTCCTATCCTTAAGAAGGCTACCAAAGTTATTTAGGAAAAGAATGTGTTTAAGCTTTATATTAAAGGGGCTTGGGAGCCTTAAAATGCACATAAAGTCTTTAAACATAAACCCCGTAGAAAAGATAGCCATGATACTTTTATCACAAAAGTATTGATGAATAGAATCCATTTAGTAGAACTATTTAATGTAATTTTTAAAAGATTAACTGAAAACAATTAGATTAATACTCAATATTAGGATTGTGCTGTTAGGATTTTTAAATGTTATTACCAGTGCTATTCAAATACTTTTTAAAGAGAAAGTCAGCGTTGGCCATAGTGGTGGTAACCTGCATTTAAATTTTATTTATGAAAGGAAAAATACCATTTTGGGACAAGAGATTCGTTTTGAGAATTGCAAATCTTTAGAGGAAAAATGGAGTACAAAATTGTAAAGTAAATATTTTTAAGTGTGGCCTGAAAATATTTAATGCAATTTTTGTCTTTTAGTTATTTGTAGAGGTAAAAATTACTAGAAAAGTACAACTGTTAATCACTAGGGTACATGCACATCTAAAAACGACTCCCTTTTCATTTTGGTGGGAACAGGGCCCACAGGACTTCAGTGAATAACTGTCACTGTTCTCAGAAGCAGGTGCGATTGTTGACTAATTGCTTCCCTTATCTTTCTGAGTGGCTGGCCATGTATCTTCTACTGGTTTTGAAATGTTAAGACATTTTCCCACCATCAAGGTCATGATTTCTTTTTATAGAACTGATTATTGATTTCTGTACTGGAACTTGAGTCTCGAGTTCCCTCCTTAAATGAGGAAGTGGAAAAGTGGGAATAACCAAGGGAGTAACTATGAAATTTTTTTTTTTCTTTTTGAGACGAAGTTTTGCTCTGTCACCCAGGCTGGAGTACAGTGGCGTGGTCTTGGCTCACTGCAACCTCTGCCTCCCGGATTCAAGCAATTCTTCTTTCTCAGCCTCCTGAGCTGGGACTACAGGCACCCGCCACGCCTGGCTAATTTTTGTATTTTTAGTAGAGACAGAGTTTTGCCATGTTGGCTAGGCTCGTCTCGAACTCCTGACCTCAGGTGATCCACCCATCTTGGCCTTCCAAAGTGCTGGGATTACCGGCATGAGCCACCACACCCGGCCAAAAAATATTTTTTAACAGTAAAAAAGCATCTTGTTTTTGGCTTATTCATTGACGTTTTGGATTCTAATTTGTGTAGAATTGAATTGATACCTCTTTATCAACTTCCTACGACTGTACTAGTTGTGAGTAGGGAGGGAAACTAATATTAATTTAAATCTAAGTTTCAAGGAGCTAGATTATTCAATTTTAGTTTGGTAAATGGAACAGTAGAGGGACAAACAAAGGTAGGTAGCGCAGAGGATAGATAGAACTGTTGTTCTGGCAGAGCGCGGTGGCTCACACCTGTAATCCCAGCACTTTGGGATGCCCGAGGCCAGCGGATCACAAGGTCAGGAGGTCAAGACCAGCCTGACCAACATGGTGAAACCCTGTCTCTACTAAAAATACAAAAATTAGCCAGGTGTGGTGGTGCACGCCTGTAATCCCAGCTACTCGGGAGGCTCTGGAGGCTGAGGCAGGAGAATTGCTTGAACTCTGGAGGCAGAGGTTGCAGTGAACCGAGATCGCACCACTGCACTCCAGCCTGGGCGACAGAGCGAAACTCCGTCTCCAAAAAAACAAAAAGATAGAACTGTTGTTCTATCTACTTGATTTGGCAGTAGGTCGTAAGAGATTAATAAATTTTCAGTTTGAGACCAGTTAATCAGAAGATGAGTGTTTAATTAGTAAAGATGAGATTTTTTTTTTTTAGTTTACAAGTTTTCAGACACTTTTTTTCCCCAAGTGGTCAAAATACAATAGGTACAGTAGCATTTTACAGAGGAATTTCCCTACTACTATGATGGTTGAGAAGATTTTACATTCTATTGTCTGAGTAGTCTCTGAATGTTAAGTTAGACTCCACAAGTTCTGTAGTTACTCAGAGCCTTGACTGTTTTTCATAAACTCTATATTCAGTCTGTGGACAAATCCCACATCAAAGTATATCTTGAAACTGACCCCTTCATATCTTCCCTCCTGCTGTTACTCTGGTCTAGGCTACCATTATCTCTACTAGTCTCCTTGCTTCCACCCTTACAATTTTTGTAATGTCTCCACATAGCAGATAGAGTGATCCTTTGTAAAACCTAAGTTGTCACTCTTTTTTTCCCTCCTTTTTCATCTTTTATGTTAGGGTCAGCGTGTACATGTGCAGGTTTGTCACATGGGTAAATTGAATGTCGCTCAGGTTGGTGTACAAACGATTTTGTCACCTCGTCACCAGCTAGCGAGCACAGTACCTGATAAGTAGTTTTCCAACCCCCACCCTCCTCTCACCCTCCACCCTCCACCCTCAAGTGGCCCCCAATGTCCGTTGTTCCCCTCTTTGAGTCTATGTGTACTCAGTGTTTAGCTCCCACTTTTAAGTGAGAACATGCGGTATTTGGTTTTCTGTTCCTGCGTTAATTTGCTTAGGATAATGGCCTTCAGCTGCATCCATGTTGCTGCAAAGGACATGATTTCATTATTTTTTATGGCTTTGAGTTGTCACTCTTGAGTGAAACCCTTCATTGGCTTCATTTGGAGAGGCATCATTCTCTGAATAAAAGTCAAATGCTTTTAGTGGCCTATAAGGCTCTCTTTTATTTCTCTGACTCTATTCATTCCATTGTCCTCTCTGTTCCAGTAGCATTGGTTCCCTTGTTCCTAGCATACTCTAAGCTTGTCCCCACCTCATAACCTTTGCAGCAGTTAATCCTCTGCCTAAAATGCTCCCCAAATACCTGTTTGGCTCACACACTCAGCTCTTGGATAGAAAGTCACTTTTTTCAGTGAGGCCTTTCCTGTTAGCCTTATTTAAAATTGGAACCCCCCTCCCTCTGGCACTGCTAATTCCCCTACTTCAAATTTTTCTCCAGAGCAGTGACATTTTTATTTCTTTTTTTCTGCCCAGTGTAAGATCCATCCTGACAGAAATTTTTGTTTTGCTTACAGCTCTTGCATCTGTAAGAGTATGTGACCCATAGTACATGTTCTGTAAATATTTGAATTAATGAAAGAATTTGAGGAAAATGCTTAGCTCTTCAGGAGGATAAATTATTTACTGTTGACAGATTAGATTTTTTATACTTATTTTAAGGGGAAATAAAAGTAGCTATTGACATGAAGGGAATTTGTTTTAGGAAAAAATTGTTGCAAGGTTCTAGTTGTATATTACATTATTAGGCTTTCATGTTGACTGATTGTGGAAACCAAGCTGACTCAAATTTGCATTACTTCCTGTAAAATTTCTGGTAAGAAAAGTAACATAGTAAATATATGCATACTGGTTTTTTTTTTTAGATTTTTGCTTGTAGACTGTATTCCCTTAAATCTAGAATTCTTTTATTGTACCTTTATATTTTAATGTGCTGTTTTAATTTGCTGAATACTGGCATAGCCCACCAAATTAGAGGGTTTATTGTATCATTTAATTTGGAAATGTAAAGAGATGATTTCTTAGTAGAAATTTTGATGTGAGTGGATTGATAGGATATATATATATATATATATATTTTAAAATTTTTTGAAACGAAGTCTAGCTCTGTTGCCAGGCTGGAAGTACAGTGGCGCAATCTCAGCTCACTACAACCTCTGCCTCCCGGGTTCAAGCGATTCTCCTGCCTCAGCCTCCTGAGTAGCTGGGATTACAGGCACGCGCCGCCACGCCTAGCTAATTTTTGTATTTTTAGTAGAGATGGGCCAGGATGGCCTCGATCTTCTGACCTCGTGATCCGCCCACCTCGGCCTGCCTGAAGTGCTGGGATTATAGGCATGAGCCACGGTGCTCGGCTGATTGATAGGAATTTTAAAAGGATGCCCAGTAAGATTGGATTAAATTAAATGAGACTGCTTTTATAAAATTCCCTTATACCTCTAAATTCACTTTTTTTTTTTTTTTTTTGAGACGGAGTCTCACTCTGTCGCCCAGGCTAGAGTGCAGTGGCGCGATCTCGGCTTACTGCAAGCTCCGCCTACCGGGTTCCCGCGGTTCTCTTGCCGCAGCCTCTCAAGTAGCTGGGACCACAGGCACCTGCCACCACACCCGGCTAATTTTTTTTTTTTTATTTTTAGTAGAGACGGGGTTTCACCGATTTAGCCAGGATGGTCTCAATCTGAGCGTGTTCGTGATCCGCCCGCCTCGGCCTCCCAAAGTGCTGAGATTATAGTCGTGAACCACTGCACCTGGCCTCTAAATTAACTTTATTTGTAGTTAGAATTACAGTTGGCCAAGGCAGGACATGAATTTTACTCATTTAGCCTCTTTAACAGGGAAGAAAACACTTTATGGAATTGTGTAGGTACAGACCTGCCTGGGACAGAGGACTAGCCCTCTGGAACCTCTTTCTAATCCTATGATTATAGAACTTTTTTTTTTTTTTGAGACGGAGTCTCACTCTGTCGCCCAGGCTGGAGTGCAGTGGCTTGATCTCGGCTAACTGCAAGCTCCGCCTCCCGGGTTTACGCCATTCTCCTGCCTCAGCCTCCCGAAGTTCTAGGGTACATGTGCACAACGTGCAGGTTTGTTACATATGTGTACATGTGCCATGTTGGTGTGCTGCACCCATTAATGTTACATTAGGTATAGTTCCTAATATTATCCTTCCCCCCTCCCCCCACCCCACAGCAGGCCCCAGTGTGTGATGTTCCCCTTCCTGTGTCCAAGTGTTCTCATTGTTCAGTTCCCACCTATGAATGAGAACATGCGGTGTTTGGTTTTTTGTCCTTGCGATATGTTTGCTGAGAATGATGGTTTCCAGCTTCATCCATGTCCCTACAAAGGACATGAAACTCATCCTTTTTTATGGCTGCATAGTGTTCCATGGTGTACATGTGCCACATTTTCTTAATCCAGTCTATCATTGATGGACATTTGGTTCGGTTACAAGTCTTTGCTATTGTGAATAGTGCCGCAGTAAACATCCGTGTGCATGTGTCTTTATAGCAGCATGATTATAATCCTTTGGGATGGTGGGTCAAATGGTATTTCTAGTTCTAGATCCTTGATATAGAACTATTTAAGAACGTACTTTGATTGTAAATCATTATAGGGTTCTTATCACCCTGGAATTTTTTTTTTTAAAGGTAATACCATATGTACATGGGAAAAGTTAAAAAAATTCAAAAGGTATACGTTAGGATGTAGTAAATCATGCTCTTGACTTCCAGCCTCCAGTCCTGTGTTCCTGGCCCTGCCCCAACCCCAGGAAACCATTGTTACCTCTTGTCTTTGTAAATCTTCCAGATATCCGTGCGTATGAATACATACAGTACTCACAAATATTTCTTTTTTTTTTTTTTGAGGCGGAGTCTCGCTCTGTCGCCCAGGCTGGAGTGCAGTGGCCAGATCTCAGCTCACTGCAAGCTCCGCCTCCCGGGTTTACGCCATTCTCCCGCCTCAGCCTCCCGAGTAGCTGGGACTACAGGCGTCCGCCACCTCGCCCGGCTAGTTTTTTGTATTTTTAGTAGAGACGGGGTTTCACCGTGTTAGCCAGGATGGTCTTGATCTCCTGACCTTGTGATCCGCCCATCTCGGCCTCCCAAAGTGCTGGGATTACAGGCTTGAGCCACTGCGCCCGGCCAGTACTCACAAATATTTCTAAACACACTGTTCGTACTGTCATGTACCATGCTCTTTTTACTTACTAGTGTCTTTTAGCTGTCATTTCATATCACTTCATACAGATGTTTTATTCTTTTTAACCTCTGGATAGTTTTTTCTTTCTTTTTTATCCCTTACCTCCCTCCTTTTTTAATTTAAAAGGACTTCGCTGTCACAGACTATCCTTTCTCATCCTTTATTGAAGTTATATTCTTTTGTTAAAAGTGGAAATGTTGCCTAGGAAATGGAAATGTCCCAAATTCAACATTTTAAAAGTTAGGTTTTGGCCGGGCGCAGTGGCTCAAGCCTGTAATCCCAGCACTTTGGGAGGCCGAGACGGGCGGATCACGAGGTCAGGAGATCGAGACCATCCTGGCTAACATGGTGAAACCCTGTCTCTACTAAAAATACAAAAAACTAGCCGCGCGAGGTGGTGGGCACCTGTAGTCCCAGCTACTTGGGAGGCTGAGGCAGGAGAATGGCGTAAACCCGGGAGGCAGAGCTTGCAGTGAGCCGAGATCTGGCCACTGCACTCCAGCCTGGGCGACAGAGCCAGACTCCATCTCAAAAAAAAAAAAAAAAAAAAAAAGTTTTATGATAAAATTAAATGGCAGAGAGAATATTTGGGTGTATATTTGAATTTACCACTGTTATATGTCAAGTAAACTAGCCTCTTTCATCACTTGGTAAGTTTAAACAATAACTTATTTAAGTAGACAGAGCAGAATTAATGCCAGAGAGACAACTTTAGGAGAATTTTCCTGTATGGTGTACATGCGCAGAATTTATGTTAAAATATAGGGTTCTGCAACTTTTGAGTACTTTCTAGCTGTGATAGGTTATGATTTTTTACACACTGCTTTGCATTCTTGAGTGTGTCACAGGAATTAACATTAGTTTATCTGAATTGACAGGTGCAAAAATGTAATTGTTGATGTGTAGTTGAACTCTTGATGGAGGGGGAGGGAACGGAAGCTTGTTTTTATCATGTGTCTGTTAACAGTGCTAGAACATACTGTTTCTTTTGGCAGAAATTCTTTTGCTGGGTTCTCAGTATTAAGAATTGAAAATCTAATAATGAATTATTTTTATTCCTGGAAATGGTCTTTCCAAAATGAAGTTGGGGGAGTAAGATGGGATAAAGCTTGTTCTATTTGCTGAGCAGGCACACACTGGAGACTAGGTGGAAAACCTAATGCTGGAGTTGTAGCCTTTAAGCCTGGCTGTCACTACAATGCAGGTCTTTCAGTGCCTTTACTCAGCTGACACACATTTGCAGTGATAACATCATTGAACCAAAGGGAATCGAATAGGTTAGAATTTCCTTGTGTTTTGCTCTGCATTGCATGCAAACTATTGTTCTTTGAGTAGTTACTTTAATAAACTCCACCCACTCTCCCACCTTATTTTAAGGTCACAGAGTTGGAGATGAACATCCAAGCAGGTATTTGGAAAAAAAATTATGCTTGTATGGAAGATTGCAACTTGAAAAATATGTGGGGCTAGACTCAGTGGCTCCGGAGGCCTGTAATCCCAGTGCTTTAGGAGGCCAAAGCTGGAGGATCGCTTGAGCCCAGGAGTTTGAGACCAGCCTGGGCACCATAGCAAGGCCCCCATCTCAACCACAACCTCAACCTCCCAGGTTCAAGCAATTCTCCTGCCTCAGCCTCCCGAGTAGCTGGGATTACAGTCACGCGCCACCACGCCTGGCTGATTTTGTATTTTTAGTAGAGACGGGGTTTCTCCATGTTGGCCAGGCTGGTCTTGAACTCCCGACCTCAGGTGATCTGCCCGCCTCAGCCTCCCAAAGTGCTGGGATTACAGGCATGAGCCACCACACCTGGCTTGAGTCTCTGATTTTTAAAACTCTTGATAATACCCCTTTATCCAATTCTTCATAGATGGTAATAACTTATAATTGGTGACATTTCACATTGCTTTGATCTTATAAAGAATGTATTTTGACTTCAGGCATTTGTGTTTACTGTGCCATCAGCCTCTAGTTCATTTTACTTATTCTTTTCTTCTCCAGGTTTTTCGTTGGAATATACGTTGCACATTTATGGCGATTCTGAGTGTGAGGGCAGACTTCTGCCAGGCTCAGCACAGCGTTTTCGCTGACAAGTGAGCTTGGAGGTTCTATGTGCCATAATTAACATTGCCTTGAAGACTCCTGGACACCGAGACTGGCCTCAGAAATAGTTGGCTTTCTTTTTTTTAATTGCAAACATATTTCTTTTAATGACTCCAGTAAAATTAAGCATCAAGTAAACAAGTGGAAAGTGACCTACACTTTTAACTTGTCTCACTAGTGCCTAAATGTAGTAAAGGCTGCTTAAGTTTTGTATGTAGTTGGATTTTTTGGAGTCCGAAGGTATCCATCTGCAGAAATTGAGGCCCAAATTGAATTTGGATTCAAGTGGATTCTAAATACTTTGCTTATCTTGAAGAGAGAAGCTTCATAAGGAATAAACAAGTTGAATAGAGAAAACACTGATTGATAATAGGCATTTTAGTGGTCTTTTTAATGTTTTCTGCTGTGAAACATTTCAAGATTTATTGATTTTTTTTTTTCACTCTCCCCATCACACTCACACGCACGCTCACACTTTTTATTTGCCATAATGAACCGTCCAGCCCCTGTGGAGATCTCCTATGAGAACATGCGTTTTCTGATAACTCACAACCCTACCAATGCTACTCTCAACAAGTTCACAGAGGTAAGATTGTAGCGTGGTCTACTTTTTGGATTGATTTCTAGGTAAAATCCCATTAAAAAATTCTCTTAGCACAAAGCCATTTATTTCTGTATTCGGAGTATGGATGGTCATCCTGCCAATCCTGGTTTGAATTGGGTTGGGTTAGTTACAGCAGATTTTTTCAAGAACATTTATGGAATTTGGGGACTGTAGAGGTATCTAGTAGTGTTTTTTTCTGTGTCCTTTCTACATTTATTGACAGGTTTTTTTTGGTCAAACATTCAGTCATAAAAATAACATTTTTTGAACACAGTATGCACCCAGCATTATAATAAACAGTGTTACACATTATGCAACAAGCAATGTTTGTGCTTAAGGTCACAAATACAAAAACCCTATCGGGTGTAGATACCATTATTATTTCCCTCTTACCAATGAGGAAACAGGTTCAGAGCCATTTAGTAATTTGCATAATGGCACATAGTGTGGTGGAACTGCTGTACTTGCCTGGGTGTCTGACACTAAAAACCATTCTGTACGTACTTGAGATATTCTAACCACCTTTGATGAAAAGACACCACCAGACTACTTAGTTGTAATAATCATATACAAGGGTCCAGAAACTTGGGGGAAGGAAAGGTGGTAGAGATAGTATTTTTATGTCAGATCCTTAATATTTTTTCTATTGGTGGGAGAAAAATCTCTTTGTACTTCTTTGAGCAAACATTTGAACATAAACTTTTTTTTTTTTTTGAGGCAGAGTCTTGCTCTGTTGCCAGGCTGGAGTACAGTGGCGCAATCTCGGCTCACTGCAAGTTCCGCCTCCTGGGTTCATGCCATTCGCCTGCCTCTCCCTAGTAGCTGAGACTGCAGGTGCCCACCACCACGCCCAGCTAATTTTTTGTATTTCTAGTAGAGACAGGGTTTCACCATGTTAGCCAGGATGGTCTTGATCTCCTGACCTTGTGATCTACCGCCTCAGCCTCCCAAAGTACTGGGATTACAGGCGTGAACCACTGTGCCCGGTCTTTTTTTTTTTGAGATGGAGTGCAGTGGCATGATCTTGGCTCACTGCAACCTGCGCCTCCCAGGTTTAAGCTATTCTCCTGCCTCAGCCTCCCAAGTAGCTGGGACTACAGGCACGCGCCACCACACCCAGCTAATTTTTGTATTTTTAATAGAAACGGAGTTTCACCATGTTGGCCAGGATGGTCTTGATCGTTGACGTCGTGATCCGCACGCCTCGGCCTTCCAAAATGCTGGGATTACACCGCGTCTGGCCAGAACATAAGCTTTTTCATCATTCTTGGGTTGTTGAGTTTAAATGATTTCTCTTGCTGTATTTATGGAGTAGACTTAGAAAGGTGGGTGAACTCCTAGTGATTCTCATTTTATAGATGGCAAAACTGAGACCACAAGAGGTTTTGACTTGTTTAAGGTCACAAATACCATAAAAAATTCTATCACAGCTTTTCAATGAATGGCTATTACAGAGTTTATTTTAATGGGATTTTATTTGTATTTTGAAACATTTAAAAAATTCCTGACTTAATACTTCTACCTTTCCTGAGTGTGTATTATAAGAAGGCCTTTTTGTGAAAAATGAAGTCCTTTAGCAATTAAAATAATTTTACACTTTAAATAACTAAATGATGGACCCTTCTTAAAGAATATCACTGTGCCTGCTTATTTATACTTACAATTCCCTGAGCTTCTTAACTTTGTATACACAGTGTACAAGTTGATTCTAGGCCTGGTATGCCCTCACATTGTTCAGTTAGCTTTAAGCCTGGCTGAATTGTGTGGTACTATTTTCAACTTGTGGATTCCTTGGCCATAGACTTCAAAAATGGCACTGTCCTGCAACTATAAAAAAGATGTTGGTAGCCCCTTGAAGATAGGTAGTCACTGGGTTAGGCATTCACCATAGGGAGAGTTTTAAAGGAGCAAGGCTTCTGGCTATAATTGCATTAGCTGTCTTTTTAATATACCACTTTTTCTCCTGGTTTCAGAATTTTATTTCTTTAAAAAAAGCAGTGTTTATTTCATAAAAATAAAAAGATACAGATGAGCAAAAAATTTAACAACATTTAATTGTTAATAACTGGCTTCTAGATGTTTTTCTCTGCATATATCTGTGTATATTCATAAATGCACATACAGATAGGATCACACTATATATTTTTAAAAATCTTTCCCCATCTTCCTTGGTATTGTTTTTATAGCTGTCATAGTGTTCACTATATGGATGTGCCATACTTCTTTAATCATTCCCTTATTTTTGGACAATTAGTGGTTTCTAATTTTTCACCATTCCAGTTTGTGGTGAACATGATGTTACCTAAATCTTTGTATATGTCTTTATTTCTTTTGTATAAACTCCCAGAAGTAGAATTTTTAGGTCGCAGTGTATGTGAACTTTTGTGTAAGTTTTTGTGTTATGCTACCAAATTGCCCTTTAGAAAGGTGAGTCTTACACTCCCACTGAGATTTCATCAGTGTCCATTAAGTGTGTAACAACAGTGAGAACAATTCTGATGTTTGTCTAAAAATGATATCTCATTGTTTCAATTTATAATAGCACATTTCTTTTGTTGTTGTTGTTTTTTTTTTTTGAGACGGAGTCTTTCTCTGTCGCCCAGGCTGGAGTGCAGTGGCACGATGTCGGCTCACTGCAACATCTGCCTCCTGGGTTGAAGCGATTGTCCTGCCTCAGCCTCCTGAGTAGCTGGGATTACAGGCCGGTGCCACCACGCCCAGCTGATTTTTGTATTTTTAATAGAGGCCGGGTTTCACTATTTTGGTCAGGCTTGTCTCGAACTCCTTACCTTGTGATCTGCCTGCCTCAGGCCTCCCAAAGTGCTGAGATTACAGGTGTGAACCACCGTGCCCAGCCTATAATAGTACATTTCTACGTTTTTGGCTGTAGGTTTCAAAAACAAGTTCCATTATAATTTTTTTTTTTTTTTTTAAAGGAACTTAAGAAGTATGGAGTGACGACTTTGGTTCGAGTTTGTGATGCTACATATGATAAAGCTCCAGTTGAAAAAGAAGGAATCCACGTTCTAGTGAGTGTGTAGTATTTAACTTTTTCACGACAAACAAGTTGTATCTTTCAAACATAAATACTTACAAAACTAGGCCAGGTGCACTGGCTCACACCTATAATCCCAATATTGTGGGAAGATCACTTGAACCTAGGAGTTCAAGACCAGCCTGGGCAATGTGGTGAGGTCTCATCTGTACAGATAATTAAAAAACTGGTGGGGCATGTTGGTGCACACCTGTGGTCCCAGCTACTTGGGTTTTTGAGGTGAGGGAATCACTTGAGCCCAGGTGGTTGAGACTGCAGTGAGCTGTGGCCACGCCACCACACTTCAGCCTGGGTGACAGAAGGAAACTCCATCTCAAAAAAAAAAAAAAAAAAATTTAAAACTTGGTATTAGGTGGGCATGGTGGCACACATCTGTAGTCCCAGCTACTTGGGAGGCTGAGGTGAGAGTATATCGCCTGAGCCCAGGAGGTCAAGGTTGTTGTGAGCCTTGATTATGCCACTGCACTCCAGCCTGGATGACAGAGTAAGACCTTGTCTCAAAAATAAAAATAAAAAAACCCTGGCAGTAGTACTTTTGGATTTTTTAAGGTTGTAGTGGAAAATACGTTATTGATAGCAATCTTTCAAATTCCTTTGGATTAACAGATTGGCAGTTTTGTTCATTTGTGCTCTTAAAGCCTAAAATCGTAGTATTTTCAACTAATAAAAAACAAAATTTAGTGCTCCTATTTTAACAAAATGTAAATTTGCAATTTTTATTTTTTAGGAAATTAATGCAATATTTAGCTTTGTTTCTTGGCTACTAATTTGAATATAACAAAAGTAATTTCCATCAGACATTCTTAAGTCCATATGGAACTCTGCCACTTTGCAAGTACAAGATTAGTTACTTAATATTTTGTGGATAACTTGTAGGGGGCAAAAAGGTGGGATAAGAGGATGAGGAGAGGTAGGAGGCATCTTGTTCCAGAGTAATCAACATAGTTTCTGATACTTTTTGTTAGGTTTCTGAGGAGCTTTAGGTGATTAGATTTCTTACCTAGCTCAATTTGAGCACAAAGTGATTGGAGTTATTTTAAATTAAGTTCCTTTTTAGCACCAAAATAGGCTGTTTCCTTATAGCAAATGAGAGTGTCAGATTAGTTAACATTTTATTCTTTCTTCCCTAAGTTGTAGGAGCAGCTTTTAGGAGCATGTAATGAAATGATCTTGTAGTTTTAGGTGTCTTTAGGCTGTTGGTTTGATTGTGGGAAGGTTATGTAGTAGGAAGAGAACTGGAGATTTTATATAGGTAGTTAGGTAAGAAGAAGGTAATAAGGAAGATACTGGTTTAAGGTTATGTTCCTGCTTCTTACTGAGAGGTAGTTCTGTAGTCTTTATTTTATTGGTCAGTGGTTGGGAAGGCAGTTGATGCAGAAAGAATAATGACCTATTGGTAAGGGACTTCTCTCATATCTGATCCATAAAGTTTCCTCATATCCATTTTGGTGAAAACAAAAACTAAATAGCCAAACGTGTTTTAAAAAAAAATGTTTTAGGGCCCCGTGTGGTGGCTCATGCTTGTTCCCAGCACTCTGGGATTCCAAGGTGGGTGGATCACTTGAGCCCAGGAGTTCCAACACTAGTGGGGCAACATGGTGAAACCCTCTCTCTCCGAAAAATACAAAAATTAGCTGGACGTGGGGGCATGCGCCTATAGTCCCAGCACTTGGGAGGCTGAGGTGGGAGGATCACCTGAACCCGGGAGGTCAAGGCTGCAGTGAGCTGTGATTGTGCTGCTGTGCTCCAGCTTGGGTGACAGAGACCTTGTCAATCAATCAGTCAATCAATAGTGTGTTTTAATAGTTTGGCATGGTAATAATTTGCTTGCAGTCAAATTTCTAAATGACTTTACTGTCCACTGCTGGAAATCACTGGGAATGAGTATAAACGTGTCAAATGCAGCCCTGTGTTTAAAAAATAGTAATAAAATTTAAACTTCTGAAAATAAGCTGCATACAAGTTTATTTTGCTGCATTATGAATATGTTCTCCAGTGAACAAAAATCAACTTTTGACAGATGGCGTAGTGAGAAAATGACTGGATTGACCATAGTCTGTTTGAGTCAGTAATGTTGGTAAATATCTTTGTGAAATAGAAATGAACTAAAGAACTTGAACTAGTTTGTAGAAGATAATGGTAGGCCTAAGATTTATTCCAGGCGTTTAAATTTAGGTTTTTGTTTTGTTTTAAATAGCTGTGATCTGGGAAATGCAAATCAAAAGCACAATACGATACCGCCTTACTCCTGTAAGAATGGCCATAATAAAAAAAAAAAAAAAATTGATGTTGGCAGGGATGCCATGAAAAGGGAACAATTTTACACTGCTGGTGGGAATGTAAACTAGTACAACCACTGTAGAAAACAGCGTGGAGATTCCTTAAAGAACTAAAAGTAGAACTATCATTTGATCCAGCAATCCCACTACTGGGTATCTACCCAGAAAAAAAGAAGTCATTAAAAAAATAAATTAAAAAACCCAAACAAATAAATAAATAAATAACTATGATCAGATAAAATGAAAGGTTTAACTTACACTTGAAAAAACAAGGGCATTTAGCTTAGGCTTGGAATTTCCTTTTCCCAGACAGAGATTTTAAGAGTTAATCTACTTTTGCTAGGTGAAGAGGGTTTTGGAACATTTCATGGTAAGAGGATATCCCCAAATAAGGCCTGTCAATCCTTTGAATGCTCTTGCAAACCAGACACACATTGGAATAGACTAATGGGGTTTTTAGCTGTATCAGTTTGAGGGTCAAATGTTTCTAAATGATTAATGATTTTTTAAAAATAGACACTACTTATATGAGTAAGTGAAGCATGTTTTATGTTTCTTAACTAGGTGCATTTTAGGGAGTATTAGAGGAAGTAAGCTCTTGACTAAGGTACTGGTTTTATTGCTATTTACAGTTAAACTCTGTAGTGCCATTTACAATAACACTGACAGTCTAATTACGGGTCGTAGTTGTCAACTCAAACATGTACTGTTATGGCTAATGGGCTACATGAAGTGTTCTAGTGGTGCCAATAATGAATGCAGAATCAATTTAATGCTCTGTCACTTTTTTCTTTTTCCCCCTCTAGTATCTTAAAGTGTCCTTATGCAATCTCATTAGAATAGCCTTATGTTTTAAAAAAAATTCCTAACTGTTTTTGCATTTCTGTCCTTGAAGCTTAGATGGGAGGAGGGAAGGCTTATCAAATGTCAGCCCCCAGTCCCCCTCCTCCACTCCCCTTTTGTGTTGGTTTCTTAGGACCTCTTGCTAAGTAGTGAGGAAGATAAACCCCTGCCTGTACTGTAAATGCTCGTGGGATTAGTCTTAATTGAAAGATAGCGCCCAAATAGGTGAATACAGAAAGAGAAAGGGATACTTGACAAAATGGTCTCCATTTGCCCAGGACCCTGTCATGCAGCACTGTCCTTGTTAAATGGGGACATATATAATTGCTGCTTGCCTTTTAATAAGCACAAAGATGGTAGTATGTTTCTGTTATGATTTACTAACTATTGGAGATTTCTTATCAGATAACCTTTCTCTAAAGATGTCATAACTTAGTTATCTTCAATTATAATCTTCAGTTATCTGTAGAGATCAATGAAACACCAGTTGATATGCTTTGCCAGAGTGGTCTTTTAAATCATGTTGACAAATGTGCTGTGTCCTCTCTTACTTTGTCTTGTCTTTAATTACAGTTTTGTCTATTATGTCTAATTACTATATTCAGATATCATATTTGGGAGAACACTAGCTCTTATGACTCTGATAGAGGTTTCTGTAAGTTTTTGTAAATTTAGATGTGTGTGACACTGCATTAAGAAGGCTAATTTATTTGGCAAACTTTAATTTTAATCCTGGATCATTTTGCAGCAATGATCAGAATTGTGTTAACAATAGGTATATATAGTGCGGTTAGTTCAGTTAGGCCTGCCGTGTGTACTCTGCATAGCTATTTTATATTAGAATGTTAATCTTGGAGAAGATACCAAATTAATGTAAAAAGTGATTTCTTTTCAGGATTGGCCATTTGATGATGGAGCTCCACCCCCTAATCAGATAGTAGATGATTGGTTAAACCTGTTAAAAACCAAATTTCGTGAAGAGCCAGGTTGTTGTGTTGCAGTGCATTGTGTTGCGGGATTGGGAAGGTAAACTCTTACCCTTATTACCCTTTTTGTCTGAATTCATTACCATGCCTAAGTTAGTTGAAAGTTTCACTTTGGTAGGTATTTGCATATATTATACGAAGTAACATTAAATTACCTGAAAGGAAAGGAAATGAGAAGAAAAACTAGTGTAATGATTTCTCAGAATAGGCTGTTCATTTCATCTGGTTGTCTGATTCTGATGCCAGCCTGGATTTGGTGGGTGTTTTATTTTTCTCCCTATTTCAAGTAATCAAAAGTTCAGGTCACTGAAATAGGCAACAAAATTAAAATAATTTTAGAGTTTGATGAATCTATACATGGGTAATTTTGTACTGAGATGAATGGGAAGTTAATAGGTAGAGAACAGATATCTGAACTCTTGAAAGGAGATGTATGGGCAAGAATTGACTTTGATCTTAAAACCTTTTCCCCTGAGCATTGCTTGGAATGGTGTTGCAATGCTGTCATCAACGGCAGATTAAATGCCAATTTAGGATGCACACTTTGACTCAGAACATTAGTGTAGGCTGCCATTGCCTCAAGGTGGTGGTGACTCAGGCTGTTAGTTCTGCTCTGCCCTTTTGTTTGCTATTTTCCTTTTTTGTAGTGTGGTACTGTTCGTTCATAAGGTTAGAAGTTTTAGTCCTTATACTGACGATTGAAGATAATGTTGTAACTTGACTTGACAGTTTTATAACTAGTAGCTATCCTAGTTTTAGGTATTCCAAAATTGGTGCACTGTATTGGGCTTTATAAAAACATCATTTCCTTTGTTAAAATTTTTTAAAAAGATAGAACTTTTCCTAGTCATCAATTCTTGGGCATTTTCCTAGCTCATCAAAAGGATTTATTTGAAAAAGTCTAGCACCTTTTTAGCATTTGATAAGGAAATATTAAAATCAATTGGTAATGAAAATTCTGACACACTGGAGATACGTAATATGTTTGGCCATTTATTTTACTGTGATAATGGCTAAAGACCAATGAAGGATTTTTGATAATACCTAGTGATGAGAAAATTTGATACATAATGTGATGTTTTAAAGAGTGAAGATCTCTTAAGGTTTAGAATTTTGTGCTTTACTAAAAGTAGATAATCAGGCTGGGCACTGTGGTTCACACCTGTAATCCCAGCACTTTGGGAGGTGGAGGCAGGCAGATTGCTTGAGCCTAGGAGTTCAAGAGCAGACTGGGTAACATGGAGAAACCCCATCTCTACTAACTACTAAAAATACAAAAATTAGCAGGGCATGGTGGTGGGCACCTATAGTCCCAGCTACTTGAGGGACTGAGGCCAGAGGATCCACCTGAGTCTTGGGAGGTCGAGGTTGCAGTGAGCCATGATTGTGCCACTGCATTCTGGCCTGGGTGATAGAGCGAGACCCTGTCCGTCTGTTCCCCCCCGCCCCCCGCCAAAAAAAAATCATAGAATGTATGATGATGAGATATGTTTACTATATTAGGCAGATACCAGCTACTTCAGTATACAGGAAAAAGAAAGCTCATGTATTGCATTGGTAATATGCAGTTACAGGTTTTTTAAAATCCTTCATTCCAAGACTTACAAATACTTACATATGGGTTTCTTTCTGCAGGGCACCTGTGCTGGTTGCACTTGCTTTGATTGAATGTGGAATGAAGTACGAAGATGCAGTTCAGTTTATAAGACAGTGAGTATGAAGTTTTGTGTTCAGAAACACAGAAAGCAAGATCATGCATGAGGAAGGAATTATGGAAGGGATATTCATTTATAGTATGGGATAATTTGCTTTTTTTGGCTTAAAGTATTATTTGAAGAAGTAAAAAATTTAGAGCAGGTGATAGAGACTCAGTACAGCTGGTTTCCAGATTTAAAAAGTTTTCTAATTTGGACATTATAGACTGTGTCCAGTATATTGTTTGAGTATCTAGGAATCTCGAAAATGCCCCTTTTAATATATTCCAAATACCTTCCAAATACAATTCTCTGTTAGGAGGAGGCAAGAAGAACGTGTAGAGGAACAGTTAATCACCTGGGACTCTTTTGTTTTTGAGACGGAGTCTCGCTCTGTTGCTCAGGCCGGAGTGCCGTGGCTCGATCTCGGCTCACTGTAGCCTCTGCCTCCTGGGTTCAAGCGATTCTCCTGCCTCAGCCTCCCAGGTAGCTGGGACTACAGGTGCGCACCACCATGCCCAGCTAATTTTTGTATTTTTAGTAGAGACGGGGGTTTCACCATGTTGGTCAGGATGGTCTCAATCTCCTGACTTCATGATCTGCCCACCTCGGCCTCCCAAAGTGCTGGGATTATAGGCATGAGCCATCACGCCTGGCCTCATCTGGGACTCTTAAGTGATCTATTCAGGGACAAAATCAGGATGCAGGATCTTGACATTGATCTGGAATAACGAGTCATGCTATTTTGTTATGCAGAATTCTTTGACAATTTTTGTCTTGCCTTTTCCCTTTCAACCCTTCCTTTAAAAAAAGAAAACGAAAGAAAAGACTATTTGCGACAGAGCATGAAATATATGGTAGCGATCAGGCCACTGTACTCCAGCCCGGGCGAGAGTGAGACTCCGTCTCAAAAAAAAAAAAAAAAAAAAAAAAAAAAAGAAATATATGGTAGCGGCTAGGAAGGTAACATATTTCAAGGAATGCTATCTGTGTATGTCTTGAACCTGTTTCTTCATCTGAATATTATTTTTTAGCATCCTAAATTAAAAACTTGCTACCAACTCTAATCTGAAGAATACATCAATCTAATTGGAAGAATGTAGTCAGATGTTGCTGGATAAACTATTCTGATCTTTATTAAATGGTTAATAGACTATAATGACAGTCAGCAAGAAAAATTCTTCTATTCCTTCTAGGAGGACTTAGAAAGTTCACGTTGCAACTTATCTCTTTAAGAAGTGTTGTAGTATGGGAAATACGCTGGTTTTCAGCTGTGTGGAATTAGAAAGGCCTTCGGATGTAAATAATGCATTTCAGTGAATCAGACAGCCTGTTTTTACATGATGAAGTTTGCTCTTCTTGTATTTTCAGAAAAAGAAGGGGAGCGTTCAATTCCAAACAGCTGCTTTACTTGGAGAAATACCGACCTAAGATGCGATTACGCTTCAGAGATACCAATGGGCATTGCTGTGTTCAGTAGAAAGACATGTAAACGAAGGCTTACTTGATTGTGGCATTTAGAGGGAACTCTTGGTACCTGGAAATGTGAATCTGGAATCTTACCTGTGTCATCAAAGTAGTGATGGATTCAGTACTCCTCAACCACTCTCCTAATGATTGGAACAAAAGCATACAAAAAAGAAATCTCTCTATAAAATGAATAAAATGTTTAAGAAAAGAGAAAGAGAAAAGGAATTAATTCAGTGAAGGATGATTTTGCTCCTAGTTTTGGAGTTTGAATTTCTGCCAGGATTGAATTATTTTGAAATCTCCTGTCTTTTTAAACTTTTTCAAAATAGGTCTCTAAGGAAAACCAGCAGAACATTAGCCTGTGCAGAACCATCTTTTTGGGGAGCACACTCTTCCATTATGCTTGGCACTAGATCTCCCTGTGGTGGGATTTTTTTCCCTTTTTTTGTGGGGGAGGGGTGGTGGTATATTTTTCCCCTCTTTTTTCCTTTCTCTCCTACACCTCCCTTTTCCCCCTGATCCAAGTTGTAGATGGAATAGAAGCCCTTGTTGCTGTAGATGTGCGTGCAGTCTGGCAGCCTTAAGCCCACCTGGGCACTTTTAGATAAAAAAAAAAAAAAAAAACACCAAAAAAAAAAAAAAAAAACAGTGACACATATATATATTATATGATCCAGGTGGTTTTTAGTCTTTACTGATGAAAGGGTGTTCATGTTAGTTTCTTTTCCTCAAAACCCTATCTAATACTAGGCAAAGTAGCCAAGAGCCTTTTGTTTTGTTTTTATTTTGATAAATTAGTGGGGAAATTAAGTCGGCATTTTAAGAGGAGTCTCTTCTCAACTTAGCTGAGTCAAATTCTTCTCTCCCCTAACCAGTGAAACTAAGTGGATATCCCAGAAACTTGTCTTCTAAAAGGGAGGACTCCAGGCCATCAATAAAGATGTCCAGGGAGTGAGCGTACTTTCTACACCTTGTAGAATTGTGGGCTGTAGCGTTACTCTGATTTTCTGTCTAGTATCAGAGAATGCTGGTAGCTTAAAATTTTTATTTTAGGACTTGTACTCTGAATTTTCAGGAACCATCAAAGGAGTAGCAGCAAATTCACATATTTTCGATTTGAGAAATGCTTGTGGTGTGTGTTTCCAAACTGCCCCCTATGTGTAAAGTTCAGTTTAACCACTGATTGCCTTGTTATTACTAGGTTCTTTTGAGATTTAAAAAAAAAAAAAAAAAAAAAAAAAATCCCTGGTTTAAAACCAACAATGATGCCTAGTGAGCATGTGTCCACAGGCCGTAACAGGGTAGAAGAGAGACATCGCACAACCCAATGAGTAGCGAAGGGACTGTGTTGCTTGTGAAGCGGTGTAGTACCATTTTTGCAGATTGTTTGCTGGGTTTAGCGTACTGATCTAGAAAAGCTGTTTTTCTGCTCCTTTGTGGAAGGCAGTTACGATCAGGCTGCATGGACAAAGCAGGTAGAGGGGCACCATCAGGGGCTCTTGCACTATTTTCTCCTCTAAATATTACATACTCAGTAGTGCCCTGCTTCTAAGGCTCTGAATACAGGCTTAAAGTCATCTTGTCCTGCTGGAATTTGCTGTGCAGAGCCATAAGCCTCCCATTTTGTTAGTGTCAGCTAGGCCAGTAGGAACAGACCGGGACCTTGTCTCACACTGATGATACCTCAAATGTTGGCCGGCTATGTGAACTGCCTATTTCCTATTGCTGGAGTTTTGATTTTTAACTAAATGCAAATCTGTAGATTCTCTCCTCTCTCATCCCAGAAAACAAAACAAAATAATGCTTTTTGAAATTGTTTATAGGACTTTAAAACATAATAGTATATCCAAAATTCTTTATTTCAGAACACAACAATAGATTCCATTAATATAGACTCAAGATCAAAACAGCATACCTGCTAAGATAGATGGTGTTGACTCCACTGGGTTTTGATCAATACAATAACAAACCTTTTCCCTTTGACACACTCTGAATTTTGTTTGCGGGGAGGGCGTGTGTGTGTGTGTGTGTGTGTGTGTGTGTATATGTGTGTGTGCGCGCGCGCAGTGTCCATCAGTATCAGTGCCTGCCTGAGTTAGGAAAATTACATTCCTGGTTCTGTATTGAGGAGAAGGATGTATAAAGCAACATGAAACATTAGCCCTCATTTTGTTTTAAAGACTAATGTTAATTGTTCTTAAAACTGGATTTTTTTTTCATTAAAATTAAAGCAATTTTTTTCTTTTGGATTTAATGAAGTATTGCTAGCTGAAGCCAGTTTGACATAGAGATGTCAGATTGATTTGAAAGGTGTGCAGCCTGATTTAAAACCAAACCCTGAACCCTTTTAAAGAACAATAAAACGTATTTTACACGCTCTTTGTGCATTTTTTCCCTCCATCCTCATGAGTTTATGTCTGTGCTTATAAAGCAGAGTTTAGGCTGGGCGCAGTGGCTCATGCCTATAATCCCAGTACTTGGGGAGGCCAAGGCAGGCAGATCACTTGAGCCCAGGGGTTCAAGACCAGCCTGGGTAACGTGGTGAGTCCATCTCTACAAAAAATTTTTAATAATTAGCTGGGCATGGTGGTGTGTACCTGCAGTCTCAGCTACTTGGGAGGTGGAGGTGGGAAGAACACTTGACCCCAGGAGGTTGAGGCTGTAGTGAGCTATGATCATGCTACTGTACTCCAGCCTTGGTGACAGAGACCCTGTCTCAAAAAAACAAAAGCAAAATGTCACTTATATGTGTTCCCCGTTCTTTGCCTGCTATTCTCAAGGACTGTTTTGGGTCCTGCTAGTTTACTGCAAGGAGGTAAAATAGTTAGAGGCTTGGAAATTCAAAGATTTTATGTCACTGAGGTGTTAGTAAGAGCCAACTTAACCATAGCTGGGATACATCTAGTACATTTTCTGGTTCAGTTCTTGTATACAACCCTGTAGGAATTCAGCATCTTGTCAAAGGCTTGGTTTATACCATAGATGATTATTTTTTAGAGACAGAGTCATGCAGTGCTTCCCAGACTGGAGTGCAGTGGCTATTCACAGACTCAATCATCGCATACTGTGGTCATCCTGAGTAGCCTGTCACTGCACCCAGCTTATTTATACCATAGGTTTTGGTGGAGCATTGCAACTTTGTACTTGAATTCGTATTAAAGAACAATGAGGAAGTAACAACTCTATATTAATATATCAGAACTTGGGAGTGTGGAATTTCCCTTTCACTATGGGTAAGCATCCATCCACCCAACTAACAACATGCTCAGATACTAGGAAAAGATGCGACACTCATTTCACTTTGGAGGACCTCAGTCTGGAGGGGGCGTCAGATATGTAGACATAAAACAGTTACAGTGGGTGGTTATAGTAATGATATTTATAGTTCATTGATCCACAGCCTGGGCAGCATGGCCAAACCCCGACTTGACAAAAAATACAGAAACTAACCGGGTGTGGTGGCGCACTACCATCTGGACCACAGTCCCAGCTACTCGGGAGGCTGAAGTGAGAGGATTGCTTGAACATGGGAGGTTGCAGTGACCTGATACTGGGCCACTGCACTTCATCCTGGGTGACAGTGAGACCAGTCTCAGAATTCATTGATCCTGTCACTTGTCTTCACTTCTTTACCTTTTCATGTCCCTCATTACCCAGCTTAGACTCTCTGATTCATTGTGGCAATCACTCAGCTTTTCAGCCTTGCCCCATCTCTTGTTTCATTGTACTTCCCTGGCTAAATTCCATTTTTGGTTAAGTTCGGTACTTCACTTTCTGCTCACTTAAGTACTTACGCAACTGAACATGCTGTTTCAGTCTCTCTAAGGTCATGACCTCCTGGGGCCAGGTGGTGTGCACCTAGTAAGTCTCAAGTTACTCAGGAGGCTGAGGCAGGAGAATCACTTGAGCCCAGGAGTTTGAGGCTACGTTGTGAAATGATTGTGCCTGTGAACAGCCACTGCACGGCATCCTGGGCAACATAGTGAGACCCTGCCTTGAAAAATAAAGCTATGACCTCACATGGGCCTCAAAAACCTCTCAATCCTAGTACATTTCTCTATCCCATTTACACTTCCTCTTAAATTTTTAACAGCTTTGCCATTCTCTCAGCTTATGAGTTTTTTTAAACTTAGAAATAAAATTTTCACAGGCTCCTACCATCACATCTACTCACCCACCTGCATCTGTGCTACTGTCTTTCTTCTAGTTGCTATAGACAGACTGTCCTTGCCCTATTTTTTTTTTTTTTTTTTTTGAGACGGAGTCTTGCTCTGTCACCCAGGCTGGAGTGCAGTGGCGCAATCTCAGCTTACTGCACAATCTCAGCTTACTGCAACTTCCTCCTGGGAGCAAGTGATTCTCCTGCCTCAGCCTCCTGAGAAGCAGGGATTATAGGCATGTGCCACCAAGCCCAGCTAATTTTTGTATTTTTAGTAGAAACGGGGTTTCACCATATTGGTCAGGCTGGTCTCAAACTCCTGACCTTGTGATCCGCCCACCTCGGCCTCCCAAAGTGCTGGGATTACAGGCATGAGCCACTGCCCAGCCTGTCCTTGCCCTATTTAAGGCAAGCTCTTTCACTTGCGTGCTAAATTCCATCCCTTACCTGTTCAAAGAGCCCTGATGTGTAGCCATTTACCTTCTCTGTCCTGCTCATTAACTTTTCCCCCTACTAGATCATTCCCATGAGCCTACAAACATGCTAGTATTTCTTCCATATTAAAAGAAATCCTTGTTTGACCCCACATCTGCCCCTTCAGCTACCATCCCCTTTCTTTGCTCTTCTCTAGTACAACTTGAGAGCTATCTAACTATACTCTGTACTTCTTTCTTTTGAGCTCGCACCAATGAGCATTTTGACTCCACAGGAACAGCCCGTGTAAAGATCACCAGAGGCTGGGTGCAGTGGCTCATGCCTGCACTTTGGGAGGCCAAGGCAGGTGGATCACGTGAGGCCAGGAGTTCAAGACCAGCCTGCCCAACATCGTGAAACCCTGTCTCTACTAAAAATACAAAATTAGCTGGATGTGGTGGCACATGCCTGTAATCCCAGCTACTCTGGGTGACTGAGGCACGAGAATCGCTTGGACCTGGGAGGCAGAGGTTGCGGTGAGCCAAAATTGTGCCTCTGCACTCCAACCTGGGCAACAGAGTGAGACTGTCTCAAAAAAAAAAAAAAAAAAAAAAAAAAAAAAAAAATCACCCCAGTGGTCAATTCTCACAACTTTTTTTTGAGGGTCTTGTTTTGGCACCCAGGCTGAAGTCTAATGGCATGATCATAGCTCACTGTAACCTTGAACTCTTGGGCTCAAGCGATCCTACCTCAGCCTCCTGAGTAGCTAGGACTACAGGTGCATGTCACCGTGCCCAGCTAATTAAAATTTTTTGGTTGGGCATGGTGGCTCACGCCTGTAATCCCAGCACTTTTGGAGGCCGAGGCGGGCAGATCACCTGAGGCCAGGACTTCGAGATCAGCCTGGCCAACATGGTGAAACCCTGTCTCTTCTAAAAATACAAAATTAGCTGGGCATGGTGATGCATGCCTGTAGTCCCAGCTACTCCGGAGGCTGAGGCAGGAGAATCATGCCATTGCACTCCAGCCTGGGCAACAAGAGCGAAACTCTGTCTCCAAAAATAAAATAAATTGTTTTTTTTTTTTTTGGAGAGACTTAGTCTTCACAGCCTTTTTTTTTTTTTTTTTTTTTTTTTTTTTTTTTTTTTTTTTTTGGG
>NC_037668.1:59260244-59397869 GCF_003255815.1 Theropithecus gelada | reverse complement strand
AATTTTTTTTTTCCCCCCTTTTTTTTTTTTTTTTTTTTTTTTTTTTGAGATAGTCTTGCTCTGTGGCCCAGGCTGGAGTGCAGTGGCGCGATCTCGGCTCACTGCAATCTCTACCTCCCGGGTTTAAGTTATTCTCCTGCCTCAGCCTCTTGAGTAGCTGGGACTACAGGCACATGCCACCATGCCCAGCTAAGTTTTGTATTTTTAGTAGAGACGGGGTTTCACCATGTTGGCCAGGCTGGTCTCGAACTCCTGACCTCAAGTGATCCCTCCGCCTCGGCCTCCCAAAGTGCTGGGATTACAGGCGTGAGCTGCCGTGCCTGGCCAAAACATAGTCTTTTTATGTTGCCCAGGCTGGTCTTGAACTCCTGGTCTCAAATGATCCCCCTGCCTCAGCCTCCCAGGGTGCTGAGATTATGAGTATGAGCCACTGTGCCCACCTTCATAACTTCTTTGATATGTCAGCATATGGTACAGTTGACCACTTCCTCTTTGAAATGCTTCATTTGCATGTAGGAAAATAATGCCTTTCTCCCCTAAACCCCCCAAAATGTCCAGGTTCTAAATCCCTGGAACCTGTGAATGTTATCCTGCATGTCAAAGGGACTTTGTGGGTGTGATTAAGTTCACAATTTTGAGATGGGAAGAATATCCTGGATTATCTTGGTAGGCCTGATCTAATAGTATGGGTCGGCAAAAACAGAGAACCCTTCCTAGCTGAGGTCAGAGGGAGATGTGTCTAGGATAGAAGGATCAGAGATTATTTGAAGGTAGAGGGAAGGGGCCAGGAGCCAAGGAGTGACGGCAGCCTCGAACCTGGAGAAGGCAAGACGATAGATTCTCCCTACAGCCTCCAAGAAGGAACTTAGCCTGCTAACACCTTGATTTTGGTTGCATGTAGGATTTCTACAGAACTGTAGAATAAATCTGTGTTGTTTTAAGCCACAATGTTTGTGATAATTTATTATAGCACCAATAGAAAACGAATGCAGGTTTTTGCCTCTAGAACACCACACTCCTGAGTTTTCACCTAGTTGAGTGACCACACCTCAGTTTGGGTTTCTGGTTCCTCATTAGCTTCTACACTTCTGTTCTATCTCCCTGGACTCTACTCTCTGGACTCTAGACCCATATCCAGTACCTCCCTCTCATCTCTCACTGATGTGTATAGTTGAAACTTAACTTCAGTCCCTGCTGAAATGTTAGCTTGAATGAAGCTTTCCATGACCACCCTATTTGTCCTGCTATGCTTTACTGTCCTCTATAATACCATCTCATAACCTTTTTTTTTTTTTTTAATTTCACTCTTGTTGCCAGGCTGGAGTGCAATGGTGCAATCTCGGCTCACTGCAACCTCCACCTCCTGGGTTCAAGCAATTCTCCTGAGTAGCTGGGATTACAGGCATGTGCCATCACATCCGGCTAATTTTGTATTCTTAGTAGAGACAGGGTTTCTCCATGTTGATCAGGCTGGTCTCAAACTCCTGACCTCATGTGATTTGCCTGCCTCAGCCTCCCAAAGTGCTGGGATTACAGGCGTGAGCCACCGTGCCCGGCCTCAACTTTTTGATTATATGTTTCCCCCACCAAAATATAAGCTTAACAAAGGCATAGCTGTTTTTTGTTTTGTGTTTCATTCACCGTATCTTCAGCACCTCAAATAGTGCTTGGCATGCAGCAGGTACTCAGTGGATACTGAATGAATGGGTACAGATAGAGACAGACTGATGATGGTACTATGACACTAGGGAGTAACTAAAACTGCCCGGGAGCACATCAGGAGATGCTGCAGTGGGCATGTTTGAGCTGGATTTTGAAGGATGAGATAGAAAAGGTTGATATACAATGAGATAGCATGTTCCATCCATCAGAATGGCTATCGTAAAAAAGATGGGCAATAACAAGTCTTGGGAAGGGTACGAAGAAATTGGAACCTTCATACATTGCGGGTAATAATATAAAGCGATGGTGCAGTCACTTTTGAAAAACAGTTGAGCAGTTTCTCAAAAAGTTAAACACTTGTCATATGACCCAGCAATTCCAATATGTCCAGTATTCAATTCTAGGTATATACAAGGGAAATGAAGACATTATGGTTGCATGGGCTAGGGCGGGGACAGGGTTTCTTTCTGTGGTGATCAAAGTGTTCTGGAATTAGACAGTGGTGATGGTTGCATAACAGTGTGACGGTATTAAATGCTGCTAAGTTGTACACTTACAAAGAAAGGTTGATGTGGGGACAGTACATTTCAGGTCGAGGAAATAATACAAGTGGAAGTATGAAAGAGCATAGTATGTTGGGGAGAAGGGGCAAGATTTGGTCTCTTTGGAGGGTTTGGATTTGTGCTAGGCAGGTTTGGTTGTCATCAGACTAGAAGAGATGCTAGACACTCCTTCCTTGTGCCTCCCCGTCTACCCGCAAGGCCACAGATGATTGGATCAGGGATAGACAGTTGACCCAACTGCTGACATTGGCCAGAAGATTCTCAATTTCTTTTTTTCTTTTTCTTTCTTTTTTTTTTTTTCTTTTTTGAGATGGAGTCTTGCTCTGTTGCCCAGGCAGGAGTGCAGTCGCATGATCTCTGCTCACTGCAACCTCCGCCTCCCGGGTTCAAGCGATTCTCCTGCCTCAGCCTCCCAAGTAGCTGGGACTACAGGCGTATGCCACCACACCTGGCTATTTTTTTTTTTTTTTGTATTTTTAGTAGAGATGAGGTTTCACCATGTTGGCCAGGCTGGTCTCGAACTCCTGACATCAAGTGATCCACCTGCCTCAGCCTCCTAGAGTGCTGAGATTACAGGTGTGAGCCACTGCGCCCAGCCCAGATTCTCAATTTCAACTGAGGTAGACTCTTGGATGTGAGGGGCCAGTAGGGCCATTGTGTATATTGGGTCATATGTGAGATGAGTAGACAAAGGACAGAAGAAGGAGGATGGAGAAGCAGCCCAGTGGAGAAGAGAGAAGAGACTGTGGCCTGGGATTAGGGAAGCAATGCCCCTGAATTCAGAGTTCTTTTTCATAAAGCCCAGCTGCATGTTCTCCCCTGAAGTCCTTTTGATGGTTTCTGTCCCTTCCCTTGCCCCTTGTTTAAAATAGCTTGAGTCTTTTTTTTTTTTTTGAGACAGAGTTTCGCTCTCGTTGCCCAGGCTAGAGTGCAATGGCGCAATCTCGGCTCACCGCAACCTCCGCCTCCCAGGTTCAAGCAATTCTCCTGCTTCAGTCTCCCTAGTAGCTGGGATTACAGGCATACACCACCACGCCTGGCTAATTTTGTATTTTTAGTAGAGACGGGGCTTCTCCATGTTGAGGCTGGTCTCGAACTCCTGACCTTGGGTGATCCGCCCGCCTCTGCCTTCCAAAGTGCTGGGATTACAGGCATGAGCCACAGCACCCGGTCGAGTCAGTTTCTTAATAACCAAGAGAGCCGGCCGGGCGCGGTGGCTCAAGCCTGTAATCCCAGCACTTTGGGAGGCCGAGACGGGTGGATCACGAGGTCAGGAGATCGAGACCATCCTGGCTAACACGGTGAAACTCCGTCTCTACTAAAAAATACAAAAAAACTAGCCGGGCGATGTGGCGGACGCCTGTAGTCCCAGCTACTCGGGAGGCTGAGGCAGGAGAATGGCGTGAACCCGGCAGGCGGAGCTTGCAGTGAGCTGAGATCCGGCCACTGCACTCCAGCCTGGGCGACAGAGCGAGACTCCGTCTCAAAAAAAAAAAAAAAAAAAAAAAAAAAAAAAAAAAAAAAAAAAAAAAACCAAGAGAGCCTTGACTAGAAGGGATTATACAAATAGCATGTTAAATGCTGTGACTAAAGCTCCTATAGGTAGAGTGGTGATTTATGCTACATCCTATACACTATTCTAGGCACTGAGGATATAGTGGGAAGCAAGAAACACGCTCTGCCCTGGTAGGGCTTACATTCTACTGGAGAAGATAGAGTATAAACAGGTACACCAATTAGTAATCTATTTTCAGATGGTGATCAGTGCGACAAAGATAGGAAGAAAATAAAACAGGTAAAGGGATAGTGACTGGGGTTATATGTGATAGGAGTGGTTGGGGAAAGTCTGTGGAAGGTAAAAGGAGCCTGCTGTGTGCAAATGCTATGAGAAGATACTGGAAGCACTTCCCACACAGTATGTGTAGCAGTACGTGCAAAGTTGAAAGAATAGGCTTGGTGCGTTCAAGGAACATCAGTGTGGGTTTTATGGTTGGAACATAGCAAGGAGTGAAGAATAAACTTAGATATAGACCAAATTGTGTTGATTTGATGAGGCTGGGAAGGTCGTTGGGGTCATATTGCAGAGAGTTATGTATCATGTTAAGAAGGTTGAGGCCAGGCGCGGTGGCTCACACCTGTAATCACAGCACTTTGGGAGGCTGAGGCAGGCGAGTCGCTTGAGCTCAGGAGTTTGAGACCAACCTGGCCGACATGGTGAAACCCCATCTCTACAGAAAATACAAAAATTAGCCAGGCATGGTGGTGCATACCTGTAGTCCCAACTACTCGGGAGGCTGAGATGGGAGGATTGCTTGAGCCCAGGAGGCAAATGTTGCAGAAAGAAAGAAATTTGAAACTTTATTGATCATTTCTCAATCTGGAGAAGACATCAGATTCAACTATGTGGTTTATTTAAAATGTCCATGTCCAGGTACCACCCAGATCATTCTGAATCAGTCTCTAGTTGTGAATCTGCTTTGGGCGGTGGGGAGCCATGAAGGTTGGTAAGCACAGCAGTTACATGCTCAGATCTATGCTCAGAAAGTTATTCAAGGAGCTCCTTAAATTAGAGACCATACCTGTTATAGTACAAACCAGTTCCTGATTTGTACTATGCATGCAACAATAATCAGCTGAATGAATGAGAATGAATTGGAGAGACTAGAAGCTGAGAGACCATTTATGGATGGTGGGTGGATGGTAGTTGCAGCAGTTCAGGACAGAAGTGTTGGGGCCTTAACTAAGGGAGCAGCAGATGGGGTAGGAGACTCTTTCCTTTTAGCCACCAGCTCCCAGATCTACATGAAAAGGTAGCCAGCATATCTACATGCTAATTTCTTCCCTCCCCTTCCCCTTCCCCTTCCCCTTCCCCTTCCCCTTCCCTTCCCTTCCCTTCCTCTCTCTCTCTCTCACTTTCTCTCTCTCTCTCTTTCTTTTTTGAGATGGACTCTCATTCTGTCGCCCAGGCTGGAGTGCAGAGGCACGATCTTGGCTCACTGCAAGCTCTGCCTCCCGGGTTCATGCCATTCTCCTGCCTCAGCCTCCCGAGTAGCTGGGACTACAGGCGCCCACCACCACACCTGGCTAATTTTTTGTACTTTTAGTAGAGACGGGGTTTCACCGTGTTAACCAGGGTGGTCTTGATTTCCTGACCTCGTGATCCGCCCACCTTGACCTCCCAAAGTGCTGGGATTATAGGTGTGAGCCACCGTGCCCGGCCTACATGCTAATTTCAAAGGATTAACTTACAGGGATATCTGGCCATGGGAAATATTTGTAAAACCACCCTTAGCTCTTATTTTCTTCACAGATCACACTTGCAAATGAAAGTAAATAGAGTCTTCTTCACTACTTGCAACCCTGCTAACCACCCCAAACAGGTTGACAGAAGTGTGATATTCTTTTTCCTTTGCTATTTTGGGGTCTGGCAGTCAAGGAGATAGAGAAACAAAATGATAATACTGGCCATCATCTGTTGAGTACTACTGTTCTTAGAATTTCATAAGAATGACCTAATTTAATCTTCATAGGCTACTACATAGACCTCATTGCTAATCACATTTTATAAATGAGAAAATCAGGAGGTGAAGTAATAGCAAGTGGGTGGCAGGGGCAGTATTAGAATCTGGGCCTGGGCCGGGTGCGGTGGCTCACACCTGTAATCTCAGCACTTTGGGAGGCCAAGACAGGTGGATCACCTGAGGTCAGGAGTTCGAGACCAGCCTGGCCAAAATGATGAAACTCTGTCTCTACTAAAAATACAAAAAATTATTATCTGGGCATGGTGGCAGGCACCTGTAATCCCAGCTACTCTGGAGGCTGAAGCGGGAGAATCACTCGAACCCGGGAGGTGGAGGTTGCAGTGAGCTGAGATTGTGCCACTACACTCCAGCCTGGACCACAGAGTAAAACTCTATCTCAAAAAAAAAAAAAAAAAAAGGAAAAGAAAAGAAAAAAGAATCTGGGGCTGATTTTAAAACCAATGCTTCACTGCTCAGTTGCACTGCTGTGGAGGAACGGGAAGATGTTTCTTGGGGATCTCATGTTCAGGATGTTGCTGTGAATTTTTGCACTCGATAAGCGTTCCTGTTAATTGAGTTGCATCTTTATGTTAGGTGCAGCTGGGACACGCACACATGCATGTGTGCATATAGCAGTTCTATCTCATCAGTGGATTTAACTTATGCAAACTGTGTGTAATGGGCCCTGTCAGTAACAAACCAGGACATTTGAGCAGAGTGGTTTATAGTCTGTAATTGGCTTCCTATTACTGTTGGCTGGTTCTCCTGCACATCGAGTATTATACCAGGATTGGCATTTGATTTAAGAAATTTTCAAATTGATTTTATCTTCAGTGCATTAATGTGTGGCCTAAATTCCTGCAGAGGCATTAGATAACCAGCCTGGACATGCTTTAGCAATCACAGCTAGATCTGAGCTGCCAGTGCTACAGCTTTTATTCAGCACAGATAAATCATTTCTCTGAAAACACTTTTCTACCTAAGCCTTGTGACTGAGTTTTAAGGACACCTCAAGTTTAGGCTCCTTGAAACTGGAATATACATATTCTCCAAATCATGCAAAACACAAAAATGGGAATTTGTTAACACCAGTACAGTTAATCACTATCATCTTTTTGGAACTGAACACATAAATATTCAAGGAATGGTGTGGAAACCAACCTAATTTTCAAGGGTGTAGAATTGTGATGCCTTTTAAAGTCAGGAAATATGAAATATGACCCCAGTTATGAAAATGCTGTAAACGTGGCTGAGTACACATAAAACTAGAGAATGTTCTGCAATTTCCTGTAGATTAGCATAGGTAAATGTTTTTGGTAAAAAATTTTCAGCTCTAAAAGCACAGAATAGATCACAGCTGCATGAAAATACTAATTAATCATCTTTAATGCTTTTATGCAAATGATTATATTTGACTTTCATTTAGAATTGCCATTAACACCTGGAACCCTAAGATTGATAACAGGTAAAATTTTCATGAATACATAAATTAAAGAGTTGAATCATGTTTAGATTAATTTATAGCACCTATATTCATTACTACAAGTCCTCTTGAAATTTAAAAATTATGGGATGAGACAGAAAATAGGGAAGAGGAGATGGCCTTTGAACTTATCAATTTTTTTAATCGGTGATGAAGGATGAGCTAAACTTGTATTTTTTCTACTTTTTGCAATAATTTGCCCAGGTGTTATGTGTGTTTGTACTACAGAAGACTTTTTAATTATTTCATGTTCTGAGATAGCACTTTTTTTTTTTTTTTGAGACAGAGTCTCGCTCTGTGGCCCAGGCTGGAGTGCAGTGGCGAGATCTCGGCTCACTGCAAGCTCCGCCTCCTGGGTTAAGTGATTCTCATGCCTCAGCCTCCCGAGTAGCTGGGATTACAGGCGCCCACCACTAATTTTTGTATTTTTAGTAGATACGGGGTTTCACCATGTTGGCCAGGCTGGTCTCAAACTCCTGACCTTGTGATCTGCCCGCCTAGGCCTCCCAAAGTGCTGGAATTACAAGTGTCAGTCACTGCACCTGCCCTATTGTTCTCATCTTTATTATTATTAAAAAAAATTTTTTTTTTAGGTGGAATCTCACTTTGTCACCCAGGCTGGAGTGTGGTGGCACGACCTCGGCTCACTGCAAACTCCGCCCTCCTGGGTTCAAGTGATTCTCATGTCTCAGTCTCCCAGGTAGCTGGGACTATAGGCGTGCACCATCATGCCCAGCTAATTTTTAGTATTTTGAGTAGAGACGGATTTTCACCATATTGGCCAGGCTGGTCTCGAACTCCTGACCTTAGGTGATCCGCCCGCCTCGGTCTCCCAAAGTGCTGGGATTACAGGCATGAACCACTGTGCCCAGGCTGTTTTCATCTTTATGTTCATGAGTACCCAGTATTTAGCTCCCACTTATAAGCAAGAACACGTGGTATTTGGTTTCCTTTTCCTGCATTAATTTGCTTAGGATATTGGCCTCTGGCTGTATCTATGTTGCTGCAAAGGACATGATTTTGTTCTTTTTTTATGGCTGCATAGTATTCCATGGTGTGTATGTACTACTTTTCCTTATCCAATCCATTGTTGATGGGCACCTAGGTTGATTCCATGTCTTTGCTATTGTGAACAGTGCTATGATGAACATATGAATGCATGTGTCTTTTTGGTAGAATAATTTATTTTCTTTTGAGTATATACCCAGAAATGGAATTGCTGGGTTGAATGATAGCTCTGTTTTAAGTTATGTGAGAAATCTCCAAACTGCTTTTCACAGTGGCTGAACTAATTTAGATTCTCACCAATAGTGTACAAGCATTCCCTTTTCTCTGCAGCCTCACCAGCATCTGTTATTATTTGACTTTTTGATAATAACCATTCTGACTGGTGTGAGATGGCATCTCATTGTGATTTTGATTTGCATTTCTCTGATGATTAGTGGTGATGAGCAATTTTTCATGTTTGTTGGCCACTTGTATGTCTTCTTTTGAGAACTATCTGTTCATGTCCTTTGCCCTCTTCTTCTTTTTTTTTTTTTTGGGACAGGGTCTCACTCTTTCAACCAGGCTTGAGTGCGGTAGCACGAACATGGCTCATTGCAGCCTCAACCTCCTGGGCTCAAGTGATCCTCCTGCGTCAGCCTCTCAAGTAGAGTTGGGACCACAGGTGCACACCACCATGCCCCGCTAATTTTTAAATGTTTTGTAGAGACAGAGCCTTGCCCTGTTGCCCAGGCTAGTCTCGAACTCCTGGTCTCAAGCAATCCTCCCACTTTGGCCTCCTAAAGTAATGAAATTACAGGTGTAAGCCATTGTGCCCGGCCCCTTTGCCCATTTTTTAGTGGGATTATTTGGTTTTTGCTTGTTAAGTTCCTTATGGATTCTGGATATTAGATTTTTGTCGGATGCATAGTTTGCAAATATTTTCTCCCATTTTGTAGGTTGCCTGTTTGCTCTGTTGAGAGTTTCTTTTGCTGTGCAGAAGCTCCTTAGTTTAATTAGGTCCCACTTGTCCATTTTTGTTTTTGTTGCAATTGCTCGTGAGGAATTAGCCAAAAATTCTTTGCCAAGGCTGATGTTGAGAAGGATATTTCCTGGGTTTTCTTCCAGGATTTTATAGTTTGAGGTCTTACATTTAAATCTTTAATCCATCTTGAGTTGATTTTTGTATATGGTGAAAGATGGGGTTCTAATTTCATTCTTCTGTATATGGTTAGCCAGTGATCCAAGCACCATTTATTGAATAGGGAGCCCATTCTCCATTGCTTGCTTTTGTCCACTCTGTCAAAGATCAGATGGTTGTAGGTATATGGCTTTATTTCTGGGTTCTCTGTTCTGTTCTATTGGTCTATGCATCTGTTTTTGTACCACTACCATGCTGTTTTATTTGCTCTAGCCTTATAGTATAGTTTGAAGTCAGATAGTGTGATGTCTCTGGCTTTTTTTTTTTTTTGCTTGGGATTGTTTTGGCTATTTGGGCTCTTTTTTGGTTCTATGTGAATTTTAGAATAGTTTTTTCTAATTCTGTGAAAAATTACATTGGTAGTTTGATGGGAATAGTGTTAAATCTGTAAATTGCTTTGGGTAGTATGGCCATTTTAAAGATATTGATTCTTCCAATACATGAGCATGTAATATTTTTCCATTTATTTGTGTTGTCCCTGAGTTCTTTCAGCAATGGTTTGTAGTTCTTTTTCTAGAGATCTTTCACCTTTTTGGTTTTCCTAGGCATTTCAATTTTTTTGTGGCTGTTGTAAATGGGATTGGGTTCTTGATTTGACTCTCAGCTTGAACATTATTGGTATATAGAAACGCTACTGATTTTTGTACGTTGATTTTGTATCCTGAAACTTTACTAAAGTTATCAGTTCCAGGAGCCTTTTGGTA
Organism: Theropithecus gelada; assembly: GCF_003255815.1. Taxonomy (NCBI): domain Eukaryota; kingdom Metazoa; phylum Chordata; class Mammalia; order Primates; family Cercopithecidae; genus Theropithecus; species Theropithecus gelada. The sequence goes on along the minus strand of NC_037668.1, from coordinate 59,387,751 downwards.
GAGTCTTTAGGGTTTCCTAGGTATAGAATCATATTGTCAGCAAAGAAACGAAATTTCCTATTTGGAATTAGAAATTTTCCTATTTGGATGCCTTTTATTTTATCTTGTATGCTTACTTTTTAAGTGTACTGTCTTTTGCATGGTACATGATGTTTTCTCCGTTTTACACACTAGGACATGAAAGCTCAGAGAAGGTAAGTAGCCTGCCCAGTCTCACATGTATAGTAAGTGGCCGAGCCTGAATTCTAACCTGAAATGTCTAACTCAGAAGCTCTGATCACACTGCTGTACCACAGTCCCCTTGCATTCAATAAATGGAAGCTATTATTATGAACTGAGACCAGGTTGTCTCCTGAGGACACTTCTTTCTCTGTGACCTAACAAATGGGGACTACTCATTCTCCATATACTACGGGCCAGTGAGAACCAAGGAGTCAGCCCCCTGCAGTCACATCCAGACCATTGTTCTTGGGTAGTACCAGCTTGAGATAGTTATTGTCAGGCTGTTACAACTACTCATCCTCATTGCTACCTTTCTCTCAAGGCATGGAGTCCTCTCATCACTCAATGCATGGAGTTTCTTGGGCCTTACAGACCCACATCCCTTAGTCATTCTTTTATCCTGCATGAATTCTGTGCCTCTTCCAGCCCTCTCAGTGCTGAAGGCCTTTACTACTTTAACTCTAATGACCTATTCCCATGGCAGTGGGACTGCTCTGCCTCTTATGTTGTCAGGAGGTTGAATAATGTCTGGGGGGAAAAGCAATTGTGTGTGTGTATATGTGTATATACATAGATATATGTGTATATGTGTATATACATAGATATATGTGTGTATGTGTATATACATAGATATATGTGTATATGTATACATATATACATACATACACATTAGTTTACTATACATTTTACTGACATAATGGATATGTAACACATAATTACATTGTATTATAAATTCAATATAGACAATTGATTGTCACATAATGCTTTTGTTGATTTTGGCCAAATTTTTATGTCCTGGGCAACCTGTGGTTGCAATTAACAAACCCAACATAAATGTTGGTTTATATTTGCCTTTATGTTAAGGACTTGGAAGTTAAACAATGAAGACATATGTCAGAACTTCACTCATTCATTAGTGATATGAGTGACTTCTTTGAGGAACTGGATAATAGTTTTATTTTATTAATTAATTCATTCATCTGCAAACAGGGTCTTGTTCTGTTGCACAGGCTGGAGCACAGTGGCACCATTATAGCTCAATGTACCCTCGAACTCCTGAGCTTAAGGGATCCTCCTATCTCAGCCTTCCAAGTAGCTAGGACTATAGTCATGTGTCAAATGCCTGGCCAATTTATTTGTAGAGACAGAGCCTCTCTCTGTTGCCTAAGCTGATCTTGAACTCCCAGTCTCAAATGACCCTTCAGCCTTGGTCTCCCAAAGTGCTGGGATTATAGGAATGAGCCACCATGCCTGGCCAGGTAACTGGTTTTGAATACTGGAAGACTATTTCTTCAGTTTTTAAAAATTCTGTTCACAATGTGATGGCTACAGACATGATACACTTTTAAGTGAAATCCGCATTACTAACATTTTCTCCTTTACTTTTATAAGTCTAAACAATCAATAAAACAATAAATAAATCAAGTTCCGACTTGTAGCATTTGGTAATTTCCATGGTTAGTTTCAGGCTACCAGTTGACATCACTGAACACAGAGCTGGGAAACGAGGTGCAGTGGCATGTCATTATGGTATATCCACCATACAGATACACTAAGTATAAGAGCATAGACAATAAAGCCTATTAAGATAATTAGGAAGTGAAGAGTTTTAAGAAATTATGACCTTTGGTATTAATTTAATTTATATTTGATTGTAAGTCTCTTTAACTAAATTTTTAATAATGACTGTATTGGCTGGGCACAGTGGCTCACGCCTATAACCTCAACACTTTGGGAGGCCAAGGCAGGCCGATCACCTGAGGTCGGGAGTTTGAGACAAGCCTGACCTGAGAAACCCATCATTACTAAAAATACAAAATTAGCTGGGCTTGGTGGCACATGCCTGTAATCCCAGCTACTCAGGAGGCTGAGGCAAGAGAATCGCTTGAACCCGGGAAACTGCGGTGAGCAGAGATCACGCCATTGCACTCCAGCCTGGGCAACAAGAGAGAAACTCTGTCTCAGAAAAAAAAAAAAAAAAAAAAAAAAAGGCTACATCTAACAACCAGCTTGCAACATTTCTGAGATTTAATAATCAGCTCTCATTTGATGCAAGCTGGCTCCAACCAACAAACCACCATGTCTAGTCAGTCATTTCCACACTGATTCTCTGCCACAGCCCATCAATCCGTCTCTGTCACTTTCTCACCCGTAACACATACATTTACTCTGTGATTCATTTTCTATTCATTCCTCAAGCCACCACAACCTGACTTGTCGTTTCCACGACAGACCCTCTGCTAGGAAGTAAAGGATCCTTTTCTTTCACTTGCCTCATGAATTCCAGTGTCCTCAGGGCTCTGTCTTGGGTGGACTGCTTTCTCTTTCTATACACTGTGCTTTGGTGATCTCATTCAAACCCTGACATTAAGTATACCGATGGCTCCCAAGTCTAACCCATGCATCTCTCTGGAGTTCCAGACCCACATGTCCAGCAGTCTATTGGACATCACTTGTTTGTCTTCTTGGCAATTCAAACTCAGCACTTCAAGAACATATTTGTTGTTTCCCCAGACTCCAACCTCCACCTCGCAAATCTGATGTCACCTGTCTTTTTCCTGTCTCACTAAATGGAGATACCTTACCTACTAAGTCATCTGAGCCAGACACTTGGGAATCATCCTCACTTTTTTTTTTTTTTTTTTGAGGTGGGGTCTCACTCTGTTGCCCAGGCTGGAGTACAGTGGTGCAGGTCTCGGCTTACTGCAGCCTCTGCCTCCGGGCTCAAGTGATCCTCCCACCTTAGCTCCCTGAGTAGCTGGGACTACAGGCACACATCACCAGCACCCGGCTAATTTTTGCATTTTTGTAAAGATGGGATTTCTCCATGTTGCCCAGGCTGGTCTTGAACTCCTGGACTCAAGCAATCCACCCATTTCGGCCTCCCAAAGTGCTGGGATTATAGGCATGAGCCATCGAACCCGTGCAGGGTCCTGATCCTGGTTCACTGCAGCCTCCATCTCCCCAGGCTCAAGTGATCCTCCCACCTCAGCCTCCCGAGTAGCTGGGACTACAGGTGCAGGGCATCATGCCCAGCTAATTGTTTTATTTTTTTATAGTGATGAGGCCTTGTCATGTTGCCCAGGCTGGTCTTGAACTCCTGGCCTCAAGCAATCCTCCCACCTTAGCCTCCCAAAGTGCTGGAATTGCAGGCATGAGCCACCACACCCCACCCATCTTCACTTTTTACTCTGGTACCAAATCCAGATTGATCCATTCATTCATTTATCCATCCATTGAACTTTCCAGCAAATATTTATTAGAACAGCTGCTTAGTATATTGGGTAAGAGCACTGCAGCCTGAAGTCAGCCTGCCTGGCATCAGATCCTGGCTCTGCCATTTAACTAGCTTTGTAACCTTGGGGAATTTGCTTGCCCACTCTGTGTTTCAGGTTTTTTCTTTCCTTTACTTTTCTTTTTTTTTTTTTTAACAGAATTTCATGCTGTTGTCCAGGCTGGAGTGCAGTGGTGAGATCTTGGCTCACTGCAACCTCTGTCTCCCGGGTTCAAGCGATTCTCCTGCCTTAGCCTCCAACATAGCTGGGATTACAGGCGTGTGCCACCACGCTCGTGTAATTTTTGTATTTTCAGTTGAGGCGGGATTTTGCCACATTGGCCAGGCTGGTCTCGAACTCTTGATGACTGTCTTCTTGTAAGGAAAACAGTAATAGTGGATTAAGTGTCCACCCTACTCTAGTATGATCTCTTAACTTTAATTACATCTACAATGACTCTATTTCCAAATAAGGTCACATTCTGAAGTACTGGGGGTTAGGACTTCAACATATCTGTTTTGGAGGGACATACTCTGCTATAGTCGGAATGTTTGTGTTCCCCTCAAATTCAAATGTTGAAATCCTAACTCCCAAGGTGATGGCATTAGGAGATGGGGTCTTTGGGAAGGCGGAACACTCATGATGGGGATTAGTGCCCTTATAAAGAGACCCCAGAGAGCTAGCCTGGTCCTTCTACTATGTGAGGACATGGTAAGAAGGCACTATCTGTGAACCAGGAAGTGGGCCCTCGCCAGACACCGAGGCTGTCAGGGCCTTGATCTTGGACGTCCCAGCCTTCAAAACTATGAGTAATAAATTCTGTTGTTTATAAGCCACCCTGTTATAGCAGCCCAAATGGACTAAGACAGCATTCAACCCATAACAGAGAGGAACTCTGATACAGGAATCATATCTGCTCTCTGACCTTGTGTGGCTCACAGTCTAGTGGTGCTGCAGTTCTTAATGTCTTACTTCCCGTCCCCCTGACAGCGACTGTCTTAGTTCCTTTTGTCTCACAACAGCCTCCTGAGTAGACCCTAGTCTGGCCCCACCATAGTCCATCCTCCATGGGATGTCAGAGTGATCCTTTCAACACATAGGTTGATCACGTGACCTCCTTCTGAAGCTCCCTGGGCTTTCAGGTAAAGGTTTAGCATAAAAAATCCTTCTAGTTTCAGTTCCTTACTGCTTCTCTGCACTGAACCTTATACCACAGCCCATAAAACTGTTGGCAGTTCCCTGGTCATATTCTTCTTCTTCTTTTTTTTTTTTTTGAGATGGAGTTTTGCTCTGTTGCCCGGGCTGGAGTGTAATGGTACAATCTCAGCTCATTGCAACCTCTGCCTCCCAGGTTCAAGCGATTCTTCAGCCTCAGCCTCCTCTGTAGCTGGGATTATAGGCGCCCGCCACCACACCTGGTAAATTTTTGTATTTTTAGTAGAGACGGGATTTCACCATGTCGGCCAGGCTGGTCTCGAACTCCTGACCTCAGGTAATCCCCCCACCTTGGCCTCCCAAAGTGCTAGGAATACAGGCGTGAGCCACTGTGCCTGGCCATATTATTCTTTGTCACAACTCTTGATGAATGCCATTCTTTCTGCCTCGCATACCCTTACCCTCACATTTCTTCACCTATCTGGAGAAGTCTCCCCTGACACTCTCCCCGCCGATCTTCTGAACTGCTCTGGCACTCTCTGTATACCCAGAATTTGGGACTTACTGAATTTTGGGGCTTTTTTCTGGTGCCTTTCCAACAAGAGAAAGTGCCCCTTAAGGGCTGGAACTGTCGTTGTGTGCCCTATTGTTAGACATTAGTGTGATTTCTAGTCTTTTCACTATTGTTAATTATACTGTGATAAATATCTTTATGTTTAACTAGTTTTTCAAAAAAAAATTTTTTTTTTTTTTTGAGATGGAGTTTCACTCTTGTTGCCCAGGCTGGAGTGCAATGGCATAATCTCAGCTCACCACAACCCTGCCTCCCAGGTTCCAGTGATTCTTCTGCCTCAGCCTCCCAAGTAGCTGGGATTAGAGGCATGCACCACCACGCCCGGCTACTTTTATATTTTTTAGTAGAGACGGGGTTTCTCCATGTTGGTCAGGCTGGTCTCGAACTCCTGACCTCAAGTGATCTGCCCGCCTCGGCCTCCCAAAGTGCTGGGATTACAGGCATGAGCCACCACGCCCGGCTATATTTTTTAAAATTTAAAATTACTTCCTTAGGCACAACTCAACAACAAAAAGACAAACAACCCAATTTAATAATGGGCAAAGACTTGAGTAGACATTTCTCCAAATAATATATATAAATGGCCGAAAGCACACGAAAAGATGCTCAATGTCATTAGTCATTAGATTAATGCAAATAAAACTATAATCAGATACCACTTCATACCCACTAGGATGGTTATAATAAGAAAAGTAACAAGTGTTGGCGAGGATGTGGAGAAGGAGAAATTGGAACATTGCTGGTGGGAATGTAAAATGGTGCAGCTGCTGTGAAAACAATTTGGCAGGACCTCAATAAGCTAAACATAGAATTCATAGAATACTGTCTGACCCAGCAATTCCACTTCTAGGTATATACGCAAAAGAATTGAAAATAAGTGTTGAGGCTGGGCATGGTGGCTCACGCCTGTGATCCCAGCACTTTGGGAGGCCGAGGCGGGCAGATCACCTGAGGTCAGGAGTTCGAGACCAGCCTGACCAACATTGAGAAACTCCGTCTCTACTAATAATACAAAATTAGCCCGGTGTGATGGCGCATGCCTGGAATCCCAGCTACTTAGGAGGCTGAGGCAGGAGAATCGCTTGAACCTGGGAGGCGGAGGTTGCGGTGAGCCAAGATCACGCCATTGCACTCCAGCCTGGGCAACAAGAGCAAAACTCCGTCTCAAAAAAAAAAAAAAAAAAAAAGAAAAAGAAAATAAGTGTTCAAATAAAAACTGTACACAAATGTTCATAGCAGCATTATTCACAATAATCCAAAAGTGGAAATGACCACCCATGGATGGACAAAGAAAATGTGGTATCTCTATACAATGAAATATTACTCAGCCAGACTGGGCGTGGTGGCTCACACCTGCAATCCCAACGCTTTGGGAGGCCGAGGTGGGCGGATCACTTGAGGTCAGGAGTTTGAGACCAGCCTGGCTAACATGGTGAAACCCCGTCTGTACGAAAAATACAAAAATGAGCCAGGCATGGTGGCAGATGCCTGTAATCCCAGCTACTCAGGAGGCTGAGGCAGGAGAATTAATCACTTGAACCTGGGAGACAGAGGTTGCAGTGAGCCAAGATCATGCCACCGCACTCCAACCTGGGTGACAGAGCAAGGCTCCATTAAAAAAAAAAAAAAAAAAGAAATATTACTCAGCCATAAAAAGATGTGCAGTCTTGAAGTCCTGATATATGCCAGAATGTGGATGAGCCTCGAAAACCTAATGTTAAATGAAAGAAGCCAGACAGAAAGAGTCACATAACGTGTGATTCTGTTTATATGAGTAATATCCAGAATAGTTAACTTTATAAGGGAACGAAAGCAGATTGGTGGTTGCTAGGGGATAAGGGGAGGGGGAAAAATGTATATGGGGTTTTATTTTGGGCTGATGAAAATGTTTTGGAAATAGGGTGGTAGTTCAGGGCACTGTGAATGTACTAAATGTCATGGAATTGTACACTTTAGAATATTTAATTTTATGTTATGTGAATTTTATGTCAATAAAAGAAAGAAAAACAAAAGAATGAAGTACTGATGCATGCTACCATGTTGGTGAACCTTGAAAACATTTTGCTGAAGTGAAAGAAGCAGACAGAGAAGGTCACATATTGTGTGATTCCATTTATATGAAATATCTAGAATAGTCAAATTTATAGAGACAGAAAGCAGATGAGTGGTTGCCAGAGTCCGAGGGAGGTGGGATGGGGAGTGGCTGTGTAATGGACACGGGGTTTCCTTTTTGGGTGATGAAATGTTTTGGAACTAGATAGTGGTAATGGTTGTACACGATTGTGAATGTACTAAATGCCACCGAATCACAGGCTTTAAAATGGTTAAAATGGTAAATTTTATGTTACGTATATTCTACCACAACAAAAAATATTTCCTTAAGAAAGATTTTCTGAAGTGAAGCCAGAGTCAAAGAATGTGAGCATTTTTTACATTCTTGGGGCATGTTGCTGAATTTATGTTGAGAAGGGATCATTCATTGCCTTCCCTCCAGGAATGCTTAAGAACCTGTATTGCATCTTTGCTAGACTTGAGTACGGTGGTTAAAAAACAAAGTAGCCAGGCACGGTGGCTCACGCCTGTAATCCCAGCACTTTGGGAAGCTGAGGCAGGCAGATCAGCTGAGGTCAGGAGTTCGAGACCAGCCTGACCAACATGGAAAAACCCGTCTCTACTAAAAATACAAAATTAGCTGGGCATGGTGGCGCATGCCTGTAATCCCAGCTACTCAGGAGGCTGAGGCAGAGAATTACTTGAACCTGGGAGGTGGAGGTTGTAGTGAGCTGAGATCGCACCAGTGTACTCCAGTCTGGGTGACAGTGAGACTCTGTCTCAAAATAAATAAATAAACAAACAAAGCAAAATGGCCTCACTAATTTGATATAACACGGTGCCTCTTCAGGAAAGTTCTCTTGCTTCCAAGTGAACTTGAATGAGAAGAGTGTTTAGGAACATAGCTAGAAGAAAAGGATTTTAGAGCTAGGAGAGACCTAGAGAGATTTGAGACCATTGCATCTCTTTTTTTTTTTTTTGAGATGGAGTCTCGCTCTGTCGCCCAGGCTGGAGTGCAGGGGCCGGATCTCAGCTCGCTGCAAGCTCCGCCTCCCGGATTTACGCCATTCTCCTGCCTCAGCCTCCCAAGTAGCTGGGACTACAGGCGCCCGCCACCACGCCCGGCTAGTTTTTTGTTTTTTTTAGTAGAGACGGGGTTTCACCATGTTAGCCAGGATGGTCTCGATCTCCTGACCTCATGATCCGCCCGTCTTGGCTTCCCAAAGTGCTGGGATTACAGGCTTGAGCCACCGTGCCCGGCCTGCATCTCATTGTTATCGGACCAGTATTTAGTAAGTACCTTACTATTCTGAAAAAAAAATTCATAGATAAAATAATCTACCTGAAGTCTATATGATATGGTGCTTTAGCCAATATGAGTTTTGGAGTAAACTTCCTGGGTTCAAATGCCTGTTCGGCTGCTCACCAGCCTCATGGGCTCTGGCACCACTCTGCGCCTCAGTTTCTTCATCTATAAAATGGAACTAATGACAGTGATTCCTCATAGAATTGTTTGAGGATTAAATGTATGTGTATGTATATAAATATAAAATATGCTTAGGCTTATAATTGAACTGTACAAAAGAGGAGAAATAGATGCATATAATATTATAAATGCACTTTAAATTTGTAAATATCTAGGCACGATTACCCTAGGAAGAGACTGAAATAGATGTTTGCACCTATGCATAGAATCACTCCAGATGTCACAGCTATAAATTCAGATTGATTTGAGTGTATTGCACCTCAAAAGCCATGAGTGTTGTTATTGGTGACATGCTCTGTTGCCTAGGGTGGAGTACAGTGTTGTGATCTTGGCCCACTGCAGCCTCTGCCTCCCGGGTTCAAGCAATTCTCCTGCCTCAGCCACCCGAGTAGCTGGGATTACAGGTGGGCACCACCACACCTGGCTAATTTTTGTATTTTTAGTAGAGACGGGGTTTCACCATGTTGGCCAGGCTGGTCTTGAACTCCTGACTTCAGGTGATCCACCCACCTAGGCCTCCCAAAGTGCTGGGATTACAGGCGTGAGCCACCGCGCCCAGCCGTGGGAAGTGTTTTTAAACAACTATACTCGCATAGACAGGCTTTTCATCTTCATAAATGCTTAGTGGGATATTTGGAAGTGGGACATGGGGCCATTCTTTACTGCGTGGGATTTCCCAAGTGTTTCTAGATGTCTAGCATCCTTGGTCCCCTCCTCTAAATGTCAGTATGCTGTAGTGAGTGGTTCCACCCTCACTGAGAACCACTGAGACTATTCCAACCCTCTTCTTTTCCCGACCAGGTTCTTGAGAGATTCAGAGAGGATTTTTTGTGTGTGTGTTCAGAGCTAGGTTCTGGAGAATATGTGCTCTTTCCACCTCTGCTGACTCTGTCACCCAGGCTGGAGTGCAGTGGCGTGACAAGAGCTCACTGCAACCTTGAATTCCTGGGCTTAAGCGATTCTCCTGTCACAGCCTCCAGAGCAGCTGGGACTACAGGTGTGCACCAACATGCCCGGCTAATTTTAAACATTTTTTGTAGAGACTGGTGGGGGGGGGATCTTGTAATGTTGCCCAGAATGGTCTTGAACTCCTGACCTCAAGCTGTCCTCCTGTCTCAGCCTCCCAAAGCTCTGGAATTACAGGCCTGAGCCACCACGCCTGGCCTAGAGAGGGAATTTAAAATCGGCAGCTATGACAGTGACTGCTTGTTCACCCCGGGCCCACCTTCAGCCTCGCGATCAGCTGGAAGATGCTTTGTTGGTAACCCAGACTCTGCCTGCCCTGCTGCATGTATCCACTTTATTTCTCTTTTGGGGGCTTTCTTCTTCCCGTCTCTCGCCTCCTTCCTCCCAACACCTGATCCATTAGCAAGTCCTGTTAGCTGTCCCTCCAAATATGTGACCGACCACAGTAGGCTTCTCCTGGTTCTCTGCTCCACTCTTGTCCCACTACAGTCTATTCTCATGGCAGCCAGAGGAGCTTTAAAAAAAATTTTATGGTCGGGCGTGGGGGCTCATGCCTGCAATCCCAGCACTTTGGGAGGCCGAGGCAGGCAGAGGTTGGGAGTTCGAGACCAGCCTGACCAACATGGAGAAACCCGTCTCTACTAAAAATACAAAATTAGCTGGGCATGGTGGCAGGTGCCTGTAATCCCAGCTACTCAGGAGGCTGAGGCAGGAGAATTGCTTGAACCTGGGAGGTGGAGGCTGCGGTGAGCCAAGATCACGCCATTGCACTCCAGCCTAGACAACAAGAGCTAAACTCTGTCTTAAAAAAAAAAAAAATTACATCAAGCCATTCTTCTGCCTCAGCTCTCCAGAGTTTTCCCAAGAGACTGGGAATAAAATGCAAATCTCTCTCTCTGCCCTGCAAAGCCCTGTAGGATCCGGCCTCATCTCCTCCCAATCTCCTTCCCGCTGAGCTCAGCCACCCCGGCCTCTCACGCCACCGTTTCTGCCTCAGGGGCTTTACACCTGTTCCTCCTGCCTGGAGCCCACTTCCCTGCAGCCTGGTCTTCACAGAGTGGGCCCCTATGGTCTGTTCCATTCCTGACCACCTCATCTGGATCACTCCCTTCCCAAAGTTGCTTTCTTTCCCCTAACTCTGTTTTTTTTGTTGTTGAAAGTGCTTATCTCGATTTGAAGTGGGAGCAGACAAAGCCGCTCTGGGGCAGAGACTTCATTCGACGCTCTCCACAGTGTCCCAGGGCCTAACAGGATGCTGGCCAGTGCCACTCGGTATCTTTGGAACACATGAATGGAGGCCTGACACCTAACAAAATCCTTCCCTATGGGCTGGTTGTGCTGGATCAGGCCTGTAATCTCAGCACTTTGGGAGGCTGAGGCGGGAGGATCACTTGAGCCCAGGAGTTTGAGACCAGCCTGGGCAACATGAGAGATCCCATCTCTGCAAAAAATACAAACATTATTTGGGCGTGGTGGCGTGTGCCTGTAGTCCCACCTACTGGGGAGGCTGAGGTGGGAGGATCACTTGAGCCCGAGAGGTTGAGACTGCAATGAGCCGTGATTGCACCACCTGCATGCACTCCAGAATGGGTGACAGAGGAAGACCTTGTCTCAAAAAAACAAAACAAAACAAAATCCCAAAAAACTGATTGTAAGGACACAGTTGGAAGAGCTTTAACAAATGTGTAGTTGTATAACTACCACCACAGCCAAGAGACAGGACATTTCTTTCAATCCAGGAAGCATAACCTATTTCTTGAGTTCTGTGGGATAACCCAAGATTAAAAACAAACAAACAAACAAAAAACAGCTTTATTGTAGTATAACTGACATGCAACAGACTGCATATATTCAAAGTGTGTAACTTGATGAGTTTTGGCACGTGACTACACTGTGAAACCACCACCACAACCAAGATTATGAACATACCCATCATCTCCAAGAGGCTCCTCCTGCCCCTTTGTAATCTTTCCCTCCCAGCCCTATTTGCTCCCCATCTCGAGCACCCGCGAATGTGTTTTCCGTTACTGTAGGTTAGCTTACATTTTCTAAGGCTTTCTTTTCTCTCTCTCTCTCTTTCTTTCTTTCGAGATGGAGTCTCCCATCTCCCTCTGTCGCCCAGGCTGGAGTGCAGTGGCGCGATCTCAGCTCACTGCAAGCTCCACCTCCCGGCTTCATGCCATTCTCCTGCCTCAGCCTCCCAAATAACTGGGACTACAGGCGCCCGCCACCACGTCTGGCTAATTTTTTTATTTTTATTTTTTGTAGAGACGGGGTTTCACCGTGTTAGCCAGGATGGTCTCGATCTCCTGACCTCGTGATCCTCCCACCTCGGCCTCCCAAAGTGTTGGGATTACAGGTGTGAGCCACCACGCCCGGCTATACATTTTCTAGCGTTTTCTATAAACGGAGTCGTACAGTATGCACTCTTCTTTGTCTGGCTTTTTTCACTCAGCATCATTATTTTTAGAATCATCCATGTTGTTACATGTGACAATTGTTCATTCGTTTTTATTGTTGAGGATTCTGCCACTGTATGGTATGCCATAATGGTTATCGGTGGGCATTTGGACTGTTCCCAGATTGGGGTTTTTACAAATAAAGCTGCTATGAACACGTGTGTGCAAGTCTTTGTATGGACATAGGTATTTCTTTTTCTCTCAGGTAAAAAGTCTAGCAGTGGAATGACTGGACCATATGTTACCCTTAGGTTATTCTTTTTTTTTTTTTGAGACAGAGTCTTGCTCTGTCGCCCAGGCTGGAGTGCAGTGGTGCGATCTTGGCTCACTGCAACCTCTGCCTCCTGGGTTCAAGGGATTCTCCTGCCTCAGCCTTCTGAGTAGCTGGGATTACAGGCATGCACCACCATGCCCGACTAATTTTTGTATTTTTAGTAGAGATGGGGTTTCACCGTGTTGGTCAGGCTGGTCTCGAACTCCTGATTTCATGATCTGCCTGCCTTGGCCTCCGAAAGTGCTGGAATTACAGGTGTGAGCCACCGCACCCGGCCTACCCTTATGCTACTCTTAATCACAGATTTCTTTTTTACTTGAGCCAATCAGTTTGGGACTGGTCGAGGTCCCTCAGCAGGATGGGGATTCAGCTCTCTCCCTCTTGACTCCCTCCAGGCTGCCTCTCGTCCTGTGCAAGTCTTGCTGTTGCTGCTGTGGACTGAGCTAGGCTGAGAATGAACGTTACCTTCCTGAGCACGTCGCCTTTGAGAAGCAATGTTGACTTACATAAGCACACTGACCTCTTGCTTCTTGCCAAAGTCTAAAATCATGGAATCTTTTGCAAGTGTGCTCTCGCTGCCTCTGGACTGGAATGTTAAGTGCAAGAGGAGTTGTCTGGCTTAATAGTCCGATCAAAATATGTCTGTGGATGGACAAGGTCAGTGATTGACTCGTAGAAGGGGAGCCTTAGATGAAAAGACAGTCTGAGTATCAGAGAGCCACAGGGATGAGCTAAGAAGGAGGCTCCTGCATTCAGAGCAGCTCAAAGATAGCACACCCAGGCAGCATATTTTTACATTTGAGTTTAATTTATTTTTGAAAAAGGAATGCATTCAGATGGTTCAAAATTCAAAAGCAAGGGTGGGTGTACAGTACTGTGAAAAATCTTCCTCATGTCCTCAGCCACCCCTTGTCCTCAGAGGTAACCACAACTCCTCCCCACCCCCAGTTCTTTAAATAGTCTTCCAGATATTTGCATATACAAAGATTTGCATATACAAATATATATGTGTATATCTTATATGTGTGTGTGGGGGGCCGTTCTTTTTACACAAGTACTTGCAGACCAAACACGTTGTTGAACACTGATTTTTTTTCACTTTACATAGCTCAGAGCTTAGTCCACAGTACGATGGAAAAAGCCTCCTCATTCTTGTTCTATATTTACACAGTATTGCATTATAATTTCTTAACCAGTTGAGGCAGCATTTGACCAGTGATATTAGTAGGACCATGAGATTACAGGGTGAATAATTTTAGTTTGCACAGTAAATAATGACAAAGTCACAGGTGGATTCACTTGACTTACTGAACTCTGATATAATCTCATAGACTGCAGGGAAGGTAGCATTTCTAAGTGCTTGATACGCCCATGGATTCATAAAGTCGTAGTTCTTAAACTTTGATGTCCTTAAGAATTACCTGGGGAGCTAATTAAAGTGAGGCTAAGCAGGCTCCCCCTCTCTTCTGCTGCCCCAGAAAGTCTAATTCATTGGAGCAGGCGGTGGCGGAGTGGGGCCCAGGATCCTAATATAGATGGTCCTCAGACTAAACTTTGTGAAATAACCTTGCTCTGCAGAAGGAAAAGAGCTTCCTGCTGAAGGAGTAACTCAATAGTTTGTTAATTCAAATTGTTAAAAAGAATTTTATTCCCACATCTTTAAACCTGAAAAGAAATTCATGAACAAGTCTTTTTTTTTTTTTTTTCAAATAGTTCAGAAGAATATGGACTCTCTCCACCTCTGCCTAACAGTTCTCTCTCCCTCTCTCTTTTCTCTCCCCGCCACTGTCTCTCTCTTTCTCCCCTCTCTCTCGACAACAGTCTTGCCAGTCATTATCTTTGAAGAGACATAAGGTCCCCACTACATGGCAGGGAGCACCGTGACTGAGGAAACAGACCTTGCGCCTAGCTGGAGGCAATTCCATGGGCTGGGAATAGTAATGAACTTGGACTTGGGAGTCCTGGGTTAAATGCCTTGTTGAAGATCAGTGGCTCACTGTGTGCTGGGCACCAAGCTGAGGATTTGATGTGCATTATCTCAGTTAATCTACAATAACCCAATTTACAGAGAGGAAAACTGAGGCTGAGAGGTTTTTAGTAATTTGCCTGGGGTTAGGGGTGTGCCACACAGCTGGTGTGTTGGGCATATCTCATCTGGAGCTCTTTCTTGCTCTTGACCACACATTTTTTTTTTCTTTTCTTTTATTTCTTTCTTTCTTTTTTTTTTTTTTTGAGATGGAGTCTCGCTCTGTCGCCCAGGCTGGAGTATGGTGATGTCATGTCAGCTCACCGCAACCTCTGCCTCCTGGGTTCAAGCGATTCTTCTGCCTCAGCCTCTTGAGTAGCTGAGATTACAGGTGCCCAACTAATTTTTGTATTTTTAGTAGAGACAAGATTTCACCATGTTGGTCAGGCTGGTCTCAAACTCCTGACCTCATGATCTGTCCACCTCGGCCTCGCAAAGTGCTGGGACTACAGGAGAGTTCCACTGCACTCAGTGCATGTTTTATTATTATTTTTTATTACACATGTCACACATGGTCATTATTTTAAAAAGTTAAAATACAGATAAGCAGAAATAAAAAAATCTACCCATGTACCACCCTGCAGTGATAAGCACCATTAATGGTTTGGTATATCTTATTCCAAATATTTTTCTATGCATTTATACCTATAATTATACATACATCAATATACACATATACAAACTTGCATTTATTATTGTTGCTTTTTTTGAGAGGGAGTCTCGCTCTGTTGCCCAGGCTGGGCTGCAGTGGCGAGATCTCGGTTCACTGCAACGTCCACCTCCCGGATTCAAGCGATCCTCCCATCTCAGCCTCATGAGTAGCTGGGACTACAGGTGTGTGCCACCACACCTGACTAATTTTTGTATTTTTAGTGGAGACAGGGTTTCGCCATGTTGGCCAGGCTGGTCTCGAATGCCTGACCTCAGGTGGTCCACCCGCCTTGGCCACCCAAAGTGCTGGGATTATAGCTGTGAGCCACCGTGCCTGGCCCAAACTTGTATTTAAACATAAAATCAGTTCACATTGTATATACTGATATGTAATCTGCTTTTTCCTACTAAATAATAAATACATGAACAGTTGTCCACATCAACAGGTATAAACCTGCATTATAATTTTTAATGGATGCACAGCATCCTACTGCATATAGGGATGTAACTTTTTTTTTTTTTTGAGACAGAATCTGGCTCTGTCGTCCACGCTGGAGTGAAGAGGTGTAATCATTGCTCATTACAACCTCTGCCTCCCTGACTTAAGTGATTCTCCTGCCTCAGCCTCCTGAAGCTGGGACTACAGGCACGTGACACTGTGCCTGGTTAATTTTTGTATTTTTAGTAGAGAAATACGGGGCTTCACCACGTTGGCCAGGCTGGTCTCAAACTCCTGACCTCAAATGATCCACCTGCCTTGGCCTCTCAAAGTGCTGAGATATAGGTGTGAGCCACAATGCCTGGCCAACACTTTTGTTTAACCAATTGCCCATTGATAGAATTTAGGTTGTTTCAATTTTTTGTTATTATAATCAAGCTGTGGCAAACATGGTCCAACAATGTTACCATTTTTGGTAATAAAAAATGTACCATTTATTATTTCCTATGTACCAGATACTGTACTAAGTTTTTTACAAGCATTATTTAATTTAATCCCCACAGTGATGCTATAAGGTAATACACTTATTATACCTGGTTTACAGGTGAGGAAAGTGCAATTTGGAGACGCTGAGTCACTTGTCAACATTATCCAGCTAGCCAGTGGCAACGCTGGAATTTGAATGGAGCTCTTCCTGATTCTAAAACCTATCCTCTTTCCTCCAAATTGTGCTGGGTTCCAACTATTGAAATAAGGTTTGCTAAATTCCCTTTGTGCTGCTGCAGCCACAGAATGGGAAGGATTGGTGGCCAAGGGGCCTGGAAGGTCCCCTATCTAGCTCTTTTGAAACCTGGATGGAGCCAAAAAGTCCTGGACTCATTTCCCCTTAAGAAAGTTTGTGTACTTGGCAACAAAGATACAAAGTCTTCCCTGGGGACTGATCAGAAGAGCTTTGATCTGGGTTACCCCGGCCTGAGGCCACATGGTCTTGAGCTGCTCGTTTGCCTGCTGTCTTCTCAGCCCCAAGAGACACACACCAGGTCCTGCAGACTTTCTTGCCAGCTGAGGCCTAGATGCTGGCCAGCCCAACGCTGAGTCTTGTGCTTCTCTGCCAAACTGAGAAGATTCTCCCATGGCCCAGATCTGTGGCCTTCATGAGCACACAGCCCTTGGAGCAGCAGCCACTCAGGGGTGGCTCTTGTGTCTAACAGACACTTGGGGAACTGCCTCTGTTTAACATGGGTCCTGGGAAGTGGCACAGGAGACATGTCAACAAAAGTCTGCTTCCCCCAGAAGCAGACCCTGAGACATAGACTTCAGTGCACAGTAATTCAGGAAGTACAGGAAACACCAGTAGAGGACTGAGAAGTGTACAAGAAAGGGAAGGCTCCCAGTAAAGGGTGTATTATCACACCAGAGATCACTTTGGGCAACTAGAGCTAAAGTCCATGGGGAAGCAGAAGAAAGCCTCAGGGTCCTCTTCCCAGATGGGCGAGGGAGCTGGGGTATTTATACACCTATCCTGCCAGTCACTCTCCAGGTAGAGAGGTCTTTTGTAGCTCTGAGAAAAGCCTGCTGGGAGTGGTGGCTCACACCTGTAATCTCAACACTTTGGGAGGCCAAGTTGGATGGATTGCTTGAGTCCAAGAGTTCAAGGCTAGCCTGGGCAACATGGCAAAAGTGCATCTCTACTAAAAAAACACACACACACATACTCACACACACATACACACACACACACACAAATTAGCTGGGCATGGTGGCTCATTATGCCTATAGTCCCAGCTATGTGGGGGGCTGAGGTGGGAGGATCACTGGGGCCCAAGAGGTCAAGGCTGTAGTGAGCAGAGATCATGCCACTGCACTTTAGCCTGTGCAACAGAGCGAAGAGTCTCTGTCTCAAAAATAATAATAATAAAATATAAAGTAAAATGAAAAAAGCTTTGGCCGGGTGCAGTGGCTCATGCCTGTAATCCTAGCACTTTGGGAGGCTGAGGTAGGCAGATTGCTTGAGCTCAGGAGTTTGAGACTAGCCTGGGCAACATGGTGAAAGCCCGCCTCTGCTAAAAATACAAAAAATTAGCTAGGCATGGTGGTGGGCACCTGTAATCCCAGCTACTGGGAAGGCTGAGGCACCAGAATCGCTTGAACCCGGGAGGCAGAGGTTGCAGTAAGCTGAGATTGTGCCACTGCACTCCAGCCTGGGCAACAGAATGAGACTCTGTCTCAAAAAAAAAAAAAAAAAAAAAAAAAAAAAAAAAGCCAAAAAAAATTGCCTACAAGTAATGAGATGCAGAAACTGGAAGACGAAAGTTGAGTGAAACAGACTGAAGTGATGAAGTCTGAGGGATATGGTGGGGGCTCCACCCTGGGACCAATGCTCCCAGGGCCCAGATTCCACTAGTGAACTAAACCTTAACACACTAAACCAGTCTCAGCCAGTCCCAGCTATAGCTGGAAGTGGCCTTTTTAACATCTATGTGGAAGTTCACATATATTCAAATCTTATAAATCCCTACTTAGATTTTTGTCTGCTGCTTCCGTCAATTATGAGAGAGGTCTGTTATTTTGTCTTGTTCTCTTTTTCCTCTAGTTTGAAAGATCTCTTTTCTGTTTCTATTCTTGTAGTAGTTACCCTAGTAATTTCAGCTTGCTTCCTGACTTATCAAAGTCTAAAATTAATCAATGCCTTTTTTTCCCTGAACTATGAAACAACCTCAAAGCACTTTAACTTCTTTAACCAGCTCCAGCTTATATGCTATTGTTGCTGTGTGTTTTTTCTTATTTTATTAACCCCCAAAAGATATTATTATTTTGATTTTATGTAGTCAAGGAATAACATGGATTATTTAGAAACATCTTAACTTCCAAATACATGGGGATTTTATGATTACCTTTTCTTTATTAATTTATAGCATATATACATTGTGATCTGAAAACATATTCTGTATCATTTTAATACTTTGACATTTGTTCAGATTTGTTTAATGGCCAAGGAAACAGGATATAGTTGATTTCTAGAAATACTTCATGAGTGCTGAAACAACATGGATTCTGCAGTGGTTGCATACTGTGTTCTATAGAAGTCTACTAGGCCAGGTTAGTTAATCATTAAATCTTCTGTGTTCTTACTGATGTTTTTGTCTGCTTGTTCTAGCAACTAATGGAGAGAGATATGTTAACATTTCCTGCTATGATTATGGATTTATCTGTTTCTCTTTGTCATTCTGCCACTTTTTATTTTTTACTTTATATCTTTTAAAAAGCATGTCGTAGCTGGGTGCGGTAGCTCATGCCTGTAATCCCAACACTTTGGGAGGCTGAGGTGGGTGGATCACCTGAGGTCAGGAGTTCGAGACTAGCCTGGGTAACATGGTGAAACCCCCGTCTCTACCAAAAATACAAAAACAATTAGCTGAGTGTGGTGGCAGGCAGCTGTAATCTCAGCTACTCTGGAGGCTGAGGCGAGAGAATCGCTTGAACCCAGGAGGCAGAGGTTGCAGTGAGCCAACGTCATGCCATTGCACTCCAGCCTGGGCAACAAGAGTGAAACTCTGTCTCAAATAATAGTAGTAATAATAAAAGAAAAAGCATGTTATTAGGTACATGCCAATTTAGAATTGTTATATTTTCCTGGCTAATTACATTTCTATCATTATGAAATGACCTCTCCCATTATGAAATGATTTTGACTTTAAAGTCTATTTTCTTCTGTAACCTTATTTCAAATTTATTTAATTTCAACAGATTTCTGTTGTTTAGTATTTGCTATGACTGGGATGTTTGTCACCTTCAAAATTCATGTTGAAATTTAATTGCCATTTTGACAGTGTTGAGAGGTGGGACCTTTAAGAAGTGTTTAGGTCGTAAAGCGCTCAACCCTCATGAACGGATTAATGCTGGGAGTGGGTTAGCCCTGTCTGGTGTGCTTGCTCTCTCTCTCTCTGTCTCTTGCTCTCTCTCTCTCTCTCTCTCTTTCTCTCTCTTGCTCTCTCTCTCTCTCTGTCTCTTGCTCTCTCTCTCTTTCTCTCTTTCACTCCTTCTTTGCTCTCTGCCTTCCACCATGTTATTATGCAGCAAGAAGGCCCTTGCCAGATGCCAGCACTTTGATTTTGGACTTCCCAGTCTTCAGAGCTGTGAAAACAAATTTCTATACATTATAAATTATCCAGTCTTAGATATTCTGTTATAGCAGCCCAAGACAGTTTTGCATAATATACTTTTTCTATCTTTCCATTTTCAACTTTACTTTTTTTTTCTTTTCTTTTCTTTTCAAAAATTGAGAAAAGTCTAGCTCTGTCACCCTGGCTGGAGTGCAGTGGCACAATCTTGGCTCACTATGGCCCCAACCTCCTGGAGTCAAGGAATCCTCCCCTCAGCCTACTGAGTAGCTGGGACTACATGCGTGTGCCACCATGCCTGGCTAATTTTTTGTAGAGATGAGGTCTCACTAGAGATGAGCTTGCCTAGGTTGGTCTTTGACTCCTAGGCTCAAGTGATTGGCCTGCCTCAGCCTCCCAAAGTACTGGGAATACAGGCGTGTGCCACCACACGCAGCCCAATTTTCAACTTTTTTTGTATATCTGTGCTTTAGGTGTGTTCCTTACAGACAATATATAATTAGATTTTTATTATTCAGTCTGGTAATCTTTGCCTTTTGATTGAAATATTTGTTTTAAACCTTTTAGTCTATTATTATTATTTTATATACATGCAGTGTTCATTTAAAACTCCTACTTGAGGGCTGGGAGCAGTGGTTTACACCTGTAATCCTAGCACTTGGGTGGCCGAGGTGGTTGGATCACCTGAGGTCAGGAGTTCGAGACCAGCCTGACCAACATAGTGAATTCCTGTCTCTACTAAAAATACAAAATTAGCCAGGCATGGTGGTGCCTTCCATTAATCCCAGCTACTTGGGAGGTTGAGGCAAGAGAATTGCTTGAACCTGAGAGTGGAAGTTGCAGTGAGCTGAGATCGCACAATTGCACTCCAGCCTGGGCAACAAGAACAAAACTCCATTTCAAAAATAAAATAAATCTCCTACTTGACATCTTTTTTTTTTTAGACAGGATCTTGCTCTGTCACCCAGGCTGGAGTGTAGTGGCACAGTCATGGCTCACTGCAGCCTCGACCTCTCAGGCTCAAGTGATCCTCTCACCTTGATCTCCCAAGTAGCTGGGACTATAGGCACATGCCATCACTGCTGGCTCTTTTTTTTTTTTTTTTTTTTTTTGAGACAGAGGCTAGCTCTGTTGCTCAGGCTGGAGGGCAGTGGCATGATCTCGGCTCACTGCAATCTCCACCTTCTGGGTTCAAGTGATTCTCCTGCCTCAGCCTCCTGAGTAGCTGGGACTACAGGCACATGCTTCCATGCCTGGCTAATTTTTTTATATTTTTAGTAGAGAAGGGGTTTCACCACGTTGGCCAGGATGATCTCAAGCTCCTGACCTCATGATCCACCCATCTCAGCCTCCCAAAGTGCTGGGATTACAGGTGTGAGCCACCGTGCCTGGTCAATTTTGGTATTTTTTGTAGGGATGAGGTTTCCCCATGTTGCCCAGGCCGGTCTCGAACTCCTGGGCTCAAGAGATCTGCCTGCCTCGGCCTCCCAAAGTGCTGGGATTACAGGTGTGAGCTACCACCCCCAGCCAAGATCATTTTCTATCTGCTAGAAATAAAATATTTAGAATGTCTTTGGTATATTTAGATCTGCTGGTGGCAAACTGTTTCAGTTTTTATTTGTCTGAAAATGTCTCCTTTATGGTTGTTTTTCTTTCAAATGTCTAATACACAGAAAGAAAACAAATGTCAACCCAGAATTCTACATCCAGCAAAAATATCCTTCAGGAATGAAGGCAAAATAAAGACATATAATAATTCCACTGACCTCTTAGTTCTTCCCACCCAAACTTGCTCTTCCCTAGCAATCCTAAAATTTTGAGTGGGGAGTGCAAAAGTATTGGAGTTATCCAAGATTCATTTTCTTTTCCTTTCATCTCATATCCGGTTCTTTGTTAAATCTTGTCTACTCTAGTTCAGTTCAGCCACTTCTTACTTCCCCCACCTCTACAACCTTAGCTCAAACCACCATCACCACCATTTCTCACCCAAACTGTAGCAATATGTCCTATTGGTTATTGTTTTCTCTGCTTCCTCTCCCACATTCTTTTTTTTTTTTTTTTTTTTGAGATAAGATCTCACTTAGTCGCCCAGACAGAGTACAATGGCTGTGATCATGGGCCACTGCAGCTTCGACCCGCGGGCTTAAGCTATCCTCCCATCCCTCAGCCTCCTGAGTAGCTGGGACTATAGGCATGCACCACCACACCTGGCTAATTTTTGATTATTTTTTGTAGAGAAGATATCTCACTATGTTGCCCAGGCTGGTCTCGAACTCCTGCACTCAAGTGATCTGCCTGCCTCACCCTTCCAAAGTGCTGGGATTATAGGTGTGAGCCACTGCTCCCCGCCCACATTCTATTTTTGATAACATCTATTTATTTATTTATTTATTTATTATTTATTTTGAGATGGAGTCTCACTCTGTCGCCTGGGCTGGAGTGCTATGGCATGATCTTGGGTCACTGCAACCTCCGCCTCCTGGGTTCAAGCGATTCTCCTGCCTCAGCCTCCCGAGTAGCTGGGATTACAGGTGCCTGCCACGATGCCCAGCTAATTTTTTGAATTTTTTTTTTTTTTTTTTAGTAGAGATGGGGTTTCACAATGTTGGCCAGGCTGGGCTCAAACTCCTGACTTTGTGATTCACCCACCTCGCACAGGAGATATTGTTATTTCTCTGCTCAAACTCTCTAGTGTCTTCGCATCATATTTAGAATAAGATACAAACTTGGCTGGGCGCGGTGGCTCACACCTGTAATCCCGGCACTTTGGGAGGCTGAGGCAGGTGGATCACTTGAGGTCAGGAGCTCGAGACCAGCCTGGCCAACATGGTGAAACTCCATCTCTACTAAAAATACACAAACTAACTGGGCGTGGTGGCAGGTGCCTATAATCCCAGCTACTTGGGAGGCTGAGGCACAAGAATAGCTTGAACCTGGGAGACAGAGGTTGCAGTGAGCCGAGATCCCATCACTGTACTCCAGAATGGAGGACAGAGCAACACTCGGTCTCAAAACAAAACGAAACAAAACAAAACAAAAATAGAATAAGATACAAACTCCATCCTTAGTGTACACAGTTGACTCCTAGCTACCCCTCTGACTTGATTTCATGCTGTTGCTCTCCCTGGTTCACCGAGCTTCAGTCACACTGGAACCTTGTTGTTCTCACTCATGCCCACTTTACATCCATCTCAGGGCCTTTCCTCCTGCTCTCCCTTCTGCCTGGAATGTGCCCCTGCATTGTGGTCTGGCTCCCTCCCTCACTTCATTTTTGTCTCTGCTTAGATGTCAGTTCATCAGGAAGAACTTCCCAGACCATCCTTTCTAAACTGGTAGTCCTAGCATTCTCTTTTTTTCTTGGGATGGAGTCTCGCTCTATTGCCCAGGTTGGAATGCAGTGGCACGATCTTGGCTCACTGCAACCTCCTCCACCTCCTGCGTTCAAGCGATTCTTCTGCCTTAACCTCCCGAGTAGCTGGGATTACAGGCGTGCACCACCACATCTGGTTAATTTTTTTTTTTTTTGAGATAGAGTCTTGCTCTGTTGCCCAGGCTGGAGTGTAGTGGTACGATCTTCGCTCACTGCAACCTCCTCTGCCTCCCGGGTTCAAGTGATTCTCCTGCCTTAACCTCCTGAGTAGCTGGTATTACAGACGCACGCCACCATGCCTGGCTAATTTTTGTATTTTTAGTAGAGACGGAGTTTCACCATGTAGGCCAGGCTGGTCTCAAACTCTGGACCTCAAGTGCTCCATCCGCCTCGGCCTCCCAAAGTGCTGGGATTATAGGTGTGAGCCACCACACTCGGCAGTCCTAGCACTCTCTATCCCCTTCTCTGCTTTAATTTTCTTCATAATAGTTGTAACTATCTGACGTTATTTCATATGTTCTAGACTGCAAACTCCAAAAGGACAAAAATTTTACCTTATTCACTTTAATCATCCTTAGTGTCTAGAACAGTTCCTGGCACAGAAGAGGTTCTCAGTAAATGCCTATTGAATGGATAAATCTGCATTGTGTCTATTTACAGTAAGAATGCATATTAAAATATTTTAGTGCACATATAGCTTGGGTACCTAACTTTACCAGCTTCTTATTGCAAAGTTGGGTTTCATTCCCTGATTGCCTCAACACCCCATTCATGTGATGACAAATCCTCAGTGGCTCCTCAGGGGGATCCCCAGTTATTTCTGGGAGTCCCCAAAGTAGGGCTCACAGGAGTGGTGTACTAGAGTCAGCATGCACAGGCACCCCAGAGCCAATTGTTAAATCTTCAGGAATCCTGTGAGCTGCTTCTTATTCGGTGGTAGCTTGAAATTGGCCCCAGTAGGAATATTTATACCATGGAAATTAATGAATGCTACAAATCAGGGTGGTTTTCTTAAATTAAAGAAAAATTTTGAGCCAGTTTACCAATATGACGGTCCCCAAACTAGTTAGTAAACTACAGTCACCAGGCGGCATCAACTCTCTAGCTGAGGCCCCATGGGGAAGGCTCTTGAAGCCCCAGTCACCACTGCCCAGCCTGAGAAAGCCGATGTCCCTGCCAAGCGCACTCTATCATATACGCTCAGGGAGACAGAGGTGAAGGCAGGGGCTGCCCGTCCGGTACATACAGAAACAGAACGGAGCTTCGAAGCTACAGGGTCCTCCAAAACTTCCCTCAGCTGCTTGTCTCATCATCTGGCTTTCAGAGCTCTTAGAATCTATGTTATGTCGTTTTATTTTCTATTTTATTGTTTTAGAGACAGGGTCTCACTCTGTTGTTCAGGCTGGAGTTCAGTGGCACAATCATAGCTCACTGTGACCTGGAACTCCTGGGCTCAAGTGATCCTCTTGACTTGGCTTCCTGAGCAGCTAGGATTACAGGCATAAACCACCATGTCTGCCTATTTTTTTCTTTTTTTTTTCTTTGAGATGCAGTCTTATCCAGGCTGGAGTGCAGTGGCGCCATCTCAGCTAACTGCAACCTCCACCTCCTAGGTTCAAGCGATCCTCCTACCTCAGCTTCCTGAGTAGCTGGAGTTACAGGTGTGCGCCACCATGCCAGGCTAATTTTTGTAATTTTGGTAGAGATGGGGTTTCACCACGTTGCCCAGGCCAGCCTTGAACTCCTGGGACCAAGTGATTTGCCCACCTCGGCCTCCCAAAGTGTCGGGACTACAGGCATGAGTCACCACTCCTAGCCCCGCCTATTTTTTTTAAAAAAAGTTTTGTAGACAAGGAGTCTGGCTACATTGTCCATGCTAGTCTTGAATTCCTGGCCTCAAGTGGTCCTTCTGCCTTGGCCTCCCAAAGCATTGGGATTACAGGTGTGAACCACCACACTTGGGCATTATTTTATTTTTGAACCAAGGCACCACAGTGGCAGTGGCAAGGGTGGCCTGGGGACTCTATCCCCTTGTGGCAGACTCTGCTCATCATATTTTCCATATCCGTGGTTTCCTCTTTTTTACTTGGCTGTGATGCCAGAGCCACAGAACAGCAGAGCAAGAAGACAGAAGCAGCTACCAGCCATATGGGTGCTGGAGATAAAATAAAATCTTTCTACTCACTTGAGACACTGTTGGCTGGCTTATGTGTGCTTGAATCCATTCCTAACTGATACACTCTGATCTGTAGCGTTCACTCATTTCCATGGTGTAAATATTCCCACTGGGGCCAATCTCTCTATAATGTCCATCCACTCTCCTAAGTCAGTTAAGTAAAAACACTTATTTTCTATGTAAGTACAATACAAAACAAGTTCCCTAGGAACCCACCCCATGGCCGGATGACTGCCTCCAAGCCTCTAGGGCTTGGAGCCCATAGTCTCTAGGGCTGCCCTTGTGGTTCCGTAATTGTCCCTTCTCTTACTTGCTGGGTTACTGCCTCCCTAGGACCCAGCCAGGCAGGAAGCAGCCAGAAGATATTTCTCCTGAGTCTGCTTCCTCCACAGGACAAGACATTTATGCCAAGGAGACAGCAGAGTGGGGACTTTTAAGCTTGTGGTTTGAGCCCTGATACTTAGAAGCATCCTGGGAGTTATTTGTTTAACTCTCAGTTTGCTCTTCTGTATAATGGACTCAATATTCCCAGTCTCACAGGGCTGATTGCTGTGAGGATTAAACGAGAAAATACCCGGAGTAAGTGCTCAGTGCTGTGCCCAGTCATTTTAGGATAAATTCCTTGAAGAGGAATTTCTGGGTTGCAGTTTCTGCTCATTCAGAATTTTGAAATTAAATTTTGAATTAAAAAATCCCTTCAAATGGGTTAATTCCAGTGTGAGAATATCCCATTGCTCCAGAACTTCATTACTACCTTGGATGGTCATTTTCTTTATCTTTGCTAATTGTTTAGGCAAAGGCAGGATTTCATTTTTTTCTCGTTCACTTTAAAGTTGGGTGTCTCTTTAATTCCTAACAGAGTTGATCATTCTTTCATGTTTTTTGGTCATTTGGATTTCTTTTGCGATTTTTTTTTTTTTTTTTTTGAGACAGAGTTTCACTCTTGTTGCCCAGGCTAGAGTGCAATGGCACAATCTCAGCTCACTGCAACCTCCGCCTCCTGGGTTCAAGCGATTCTCCTGCCTCAGCCTCCCAAGTGGCTGGGATTACAGGCGCCCATCACCATACCTGGCTAATTTTTTGTATTTTTAGTAGAGATGGGGTTTCACCATATTGGCCAGGCTGGTCTTGAACTCCTGACCTCAAGTCTTCCACCCACCTTGGTCTTCCAAAGTGCTGGGATTACAGGTGTCAGCTACCGCACTCTGCCATTGCAAATTTCTTGTTCTCACCTTCTACCTGTTTTCTTTTGAGTTGTAGGGGGTGAGGGAGACAAAGGAGTTGAAGCTGGTTTGGGTGATGAAGTGGCAGTGGAATTGACAATAAGTAGAGGGATGTGAGAGAAGTTTGAAAGCACAATAGATGGTGATTTTGGTGATGGTTTGGTTGTGGGTGGAGAAGGAGAGAGGGCAGTTCAGAATGACACCCAGGTTTCTGGTTTGAACCGTTCATTCGACGGCAGTGGCCTTTTCTGAGATAAAGATTAGTGGTGAAGATGATGTTTGTCATTTTGGTCATTTGAGCTTGAGATGCTCTGTGGAGCACCAGAGTCTAGTAAACAGCTGGATTTGTAGGTTTGGTGCTCTGAAGGCAGATGTCAGTGGGAGGTCAAGTCCTTGATCTGTGGTATGAGAATTCCCATGGAGACTGTGGAAGGAGGCGTACTTAATAGAGAAGAGAGAGGAACGCCCGTACTGAAAAGGTGGACAGAGAAAGACGACTGGGAAGTAGTGATGGGAAAAGTAGGTGGAGACGAGAGGGATGGGGCCCATGGACGCTACGGAAGAGGGTGATCATGATGAAGGAATGGGGGAATAGGATCAAAGACATTGGGTAAGACCAAGGGGAGAGCTGTCGCATTGGGTTTGGAGATGAGGAAGAGCTGTTTAACGGTGTGAGAGTGGCAGAAACCAGACTATGATGGGTTGAGGAGTGAATGAGATGAGGAGGCAAATACTGAGGGTCAGGTCTCTACAGGGTCAGAAATGTTAAGGAAAATGAGTGGCAGTCCTAGCTAGAGGGGCATGCCTATTTCCCCACTGCTTTACCAATACTGGATTTGGCCAGTTTTAAAAATTTATTAATTTATTAATGTTTACTTATTTAGCTTTTGATACAGGGTCTCGCCCTCTCACCCAGGCTGTAGGGCAGTGGTGTGATCATGCCTCACTGCAGCCTTGACCTCCTGGGCTCAAGCCATCCTCCTACCTCAGCCTCTCAAGTAGCTGGGACTACAGGTGTGCGCCACCATGCCCGGCTAATGTTTTGGTTTTTTGTAGAGACAGAGTCTCCCTGTATTACCTAGGCTGGTCTCATGGAACTCCTGGGTTCAAGTGATCCTTCCACTTTGGCCTCCCAAAATTCTGGGATTACCAGCGTGAGCCACCGTGCCCAGCCCAGTTTTTAATCTTCCCTTAGTTGATAAGTAAAAGTGTCTTTTCACTATTTTTATTTGCATTTATTTGATTTTCAGTGTGGTTAATTGGTCATTTGCTTTTCTTAGAAGAGTCACCCCTCCCAGGGTTGTTAGATTTAGCAAATAAAATATAAGATGCCCAGTTAAAGCTGAATTCCAGATTGTTAACTGAAAAAATCACACCATTTATAAATTTGGAAAGACTTTATTTCTTGGAAAGGGTTACAGCCTGCAGGTTGGCCATTCTGCATGTTAAGAAGCACAGCCTCCAGCAGAGGCCCCTTAGGCACTTGGGGAGAGAGGAGAATGGAACAGGGATTTATGCTGAATGGGTTGGTCAAAGTATACATATTCAGCAGGTTATAGGAGGATCCATGAATATTCATGAAGGGGGGGCCTGACACATGAGTACTGAACAAACATGCATGTTACGTGCATCCCATGTTCACTTTGGGGTGGAGACATAACATTTAAATGCCTTACAATTAAGCACTATATATCAAAAGGTGAAGTAGGAACAGGAAGGCACTCAAGTGCAGCCTGTGTAAACCAGTCAGAACCAGTCCATGAGTGGTGATCTCTTATCAGGAGAAGGTTACTGAAATGAGTGTCTTGTCCAGTCAAAGCCATAGTTATGGCTTGTGGCGCGGGGTTGGGAAGGGGTCAGTTAGTCAGAGTCTCGTGGTGAATGAGCTGCAACTGTTTGACTATCTCTTGTCTCAAAGCTAGGGTTTGTTTAGCTGCTAGAGAAAAAGAAAATAGAACATAGTTTATTCTCTCTCTTTTTTTTTTTTTTTTTTTGGAGACCAAGTCTCTCTCTGCTGCCCAGGCTGGAGTGCAGTGGCACAATCTCAGCTCACAGCAACCTCTGCCTCCTGGGTTCAAGTGATTCTCCTGCCTCAGCCTCCTGAGTAGCTGGGATTACAGGTGCATGCCACCACATCCAGTTAATTTTTTTTTTTTTTTTATGTATTTTTAGTAGAGACAGAGTTTCACCATGTTGGCCAGGCTAGTCTCGAACCCCTGACCTCACGTGATCCACCTACTTTGGCCTCCCAAAGTGCTGGGATTACAGGTGTGAGCCACCATGCTTGGCCTAGTTTATTCTTAAATTTTTTTTAATTTTTAAAATTTTATTTTATTTTAAAAATAGAGGTGGGATCTCACTATGTTGCCCAGGCTAGTCTTGGACTCCTGGTCTCAAGCAATCGTCCAACCTCGGCCTCCCAAAGTGCTGGAATTACCGGTGTGAGCCACCACGCCTGGCCCATAACTTATTCTATAAGTGTAGCAGAGCATGACTTAACCCTAGCTTGGCATTGCCTTATGTCTTGTTTATAATTTGGTATCTTATTGTCACAATCTGTTTCATCAGTCTTACGATCACTATTTTTTTTCCCCTTGCTCTGTGGCCCAGGCTGAAGTACAGTGGCACAATCTTGGCTCACTGCAGCCTCCACCTCCTGGGTTCAAGTGATCCTCATGCCTCAGTCTCCCAAGTAGCTGGGACTATAGGCACATGCCACCACACCTGGCTAATTTCTTCTATTTTTTAGCAGAGACAGGTTTTCATCATGTTGCCCAGGTTGGTCTGAAACTTCTGACTTCAAGTGATCCACCGACTCGGCCTCCCAAAATGCTAGGATTACAGCCGTGAGCCACCTTGCCCTGCCTTCATGATCTCCATTTTAACATCAATGCTGGCCAATTGTTGTGTCTAAACCACAAAAGGGAGAGGGTATAACGAGGCACATCCTATCTCCTGTCCTGTCATGGCTGGGAACTCAGTTTTTAAGGTTTCTTCGGAGCCTGCATGGTCACCAGGGTGTCTGTTCAGTGGTTGGGAGTGCTAAGGACTTTATTTTTAGTTCTCAAGATAAACAAGAAATACTTTTAAAGTATAAGTATGTCCCAAATAGTTCATAGTATTTATCTGTATTTTATCTGGCCACCCTCCCCCCACCCCAAGTTTATAAAAAATACCACATGTACATATTTATAGCACAGGTGTTTTGAGTCATTTCAAGTTTATTTTATAAGATATAATTCTAACTTATTTTTTTCTTTTTTTTGAGGCGAAGTCTCACTCTTGTTCCCCAGTCTGGAGCACAATGGCACTATCTCAGCTCACTGAAACCTCCACCTTCCGGGTTCAAGTGATTCCCCCATCTCAGCCTCCCAAGTAGCAGGGATTACAGGTGTGTACCACCATACCTAGCTAATTTTTTGTATTTTTAAGTATAAACGGGGCTTCACATGTTGGCCAGGCTGGTCTTGAACTCCTGACCTCAGGTGATCCGCGTGCCTCGGCCTCTCAAAGTGTTTAGATTACAGGAGTGAGCCACCGCACCCTGCTAACTTTTTCTTAAGTGGTTAGGAAGTTGTCCCAACGTTACTATTGAATAATCTAGCAATTTCTCACTGATAAGGAAAACCATCTTATCATTCATTAAATTCTTTTATGTACTTTGGCCTCATCTTTCTATTCTGTTTTATTGATCACTTGTCTATTCCGTTTTATTCATTATGATTTTAAATTCTATTTATGATGCTTTGACATCTTGGGGGTCCACACCTCCCAGGGCTAGCTAATTCTTAGTGAACAACTTGCCTGTGAACAAGTTGTTTTAAATGCATTATTCTGTATGAAAACCAACCAATCTGGAGCCCATATCAGAAACTACCTTCTTATCTAACACACCAACCCAAAATTCCTCCTGCCCTAAACTGCAGCAGAGCCAGGTATTGGACAACCAGGGACCGCCTCTTTATCCCAGATCTAGTGAAATTATTCAGACTATCCAATTCTAAACCTGTTCAGATGCTTACCTGGCCTCACCCACTCCTTCCCAGGAGTACCACAAAAAGGCCCCGGCCCATGCGTTCCCCTGCTCCTTCTGCCTCTTGACTGACCCTGGTGCTTCTCTGTGTGGCTCTGCATGGTGTGGCATGCATCCTCCTTCTGGGAACTGTCAATAATAAACCCTTCTTTCAAGGGACGTTATCTGTGTCTGTCACCTTACCATGTCTGATGAGAATAAAATCCTTTTAAACATATATATGTATGTGTATGTGTGTGTGTGTGTGTGTGTGTGTAATATATATATATTTTTTTTTTAGATGGAGTCTCGCTCTGTCTCCCAGGCTGGAGTGCAGTGGCACAGTCTCGGCTCACTGCAGCCTCTGCCTCCTGGGTTCAGGTGATTTTCCTGCCTCAGCCTCTGAAGCAGCTGGGATTACAGGTGCGTGGTACCATGCTTGGCTAATTTTTGTATTTTTAGTAGAGATGGGTATCACCATGTTGGCCAGGCTGGTCTCAAACTTCTGACCTCAAGTGATCTGCCCTCTTTGGCCTCCCAAAGTGCTGGGATTACAGGCACGAGCCACTGCGCCCAGCCAAAATCCTTTTAAGTTTTAAAACATCTGTGCCAGTGCCATATTGTTTTAATTTCTAAAACTTTGTAATATATTTTAATGGATGGGCAAGTCCCTTCTCAATCTTATTTTTCAGATTTTTCCTGAATATTTTTATAGCTTTATGCTTCGATTTAATTTTAGAATTGCTTTCTAAATTCTAAGATAAGGTCTTCAGGGATTTTGAGTGGGAATATGTAAATTTTGATGTTAATTTGAGGGAAATAGGTGGAGATGCCTTTACCAATATTATGAATGGAATATTTGCCCATTAAGTTTTCTAACTATTTAGAACAATTTTTTTTGAGATGTAGTGTCACTCTGTCACCCAGGTTTGAGTGCAGTGGCGTGATCTTGGCTCACTGCAACCTCCACCTCCCAGGCTCAAGTGATTCTCCTGCCTCAGCCTCCTGAGTAACTGGGACTACAGGCACGTGCCACCATGCCCAACTACTTTTTGTGGTTTTAGTGGAGATGGGGTTTCACCATGTTGACCAGGCTGGTCTTGAACTCCTGACCTCAAGTGATCCGCCCACCTCATCCTTCCAAAGTGCTGGGATTATAGGCATGAGCCACTGCATTCAGCCTCTAACTACTTTTTATTGTTTGGTGAGAATGAAATTGATTTTTGTATATTTGCTTTATAATTGGCTATGTTCCTGGACTCACTTAATATTTTTAATGGATTTTTTGGGGGATTTCTAGATATATAGTCATATTAACTTTATACGATGCTTACTTTGCCTCCTTCCTTCTAATATTTATATATCATTACTTGTGTTTCCCTAACTAAATTAACTAGGACTTTCAGAACAATGTTAATTAAGAGTTGTGACTGGGACCCTTGATTGTTCTTTGCTTAATGGAACTAGAGTTTCATTGTGAAACATGATGCTTAAAGTTGATCTGAGACATTTT
This sequence comes from Theropithecus gelada, assembly GCF_003255815.1. Lineage (NCBI taxonomy): Eukaryota > Metazoa > Chordata > Mammalia > Primates > Cercopithecidae > Theropithecus > Theropithecus gelada. The sequence continues at coordinate 59,355,757 of NC_037668.1, read as the reverse complement.
AAAATATCATAAGAAAGTATTTCTATTTTACAAAGGCTTTAAAAACTTAGTTATATGGATATAATATTTATCAAGTGCATTTTCATTATCTTTTAATATATGGTTTCCTTTTTCTACTTATTAATAAGATAAATTATATTAGTAGATTTTCTAATATTGATCTTTTTATTCCTGTAACTAATACCACTTGGTCATGGCATATTTTTATTTTAAACCATTATTATAGACTATTTCCTAGAATAAATTACATTAATAGATTTATTAATATTGAACCATCCTAACATTCCTATAATAAACACCACTTGATCAAAGTATATTTCTATCTAATACACTGTTAAGTTGTCCTTGCTAATATTTTTAAGAGTATGAACTCCCAGCCTGTAAACTCAGTTGTATAAGAAATATAGCATTTTTTTTTTTTCTCTCTCTCTCTCTTTTTTTAGAGGTAGGGTCTTGCTGTGTTGTCCAGGCTGGAATGCAGTGGCCTATGGGCTCAAGCAATCCTGCCTCAGCCTCCCAAGTAGTTCAGACTACAGGCACATGCCACCACACCTGGTTTTTTTATCTTTTTTAGTTTTTGAGATAGGGTCTTGCTATGGTACCTAGGTTGGTCTGGAACTCCTGTCTTCAAGCTATCCTCCTGCCTCAGCCTCCCAAACAGCTAGGATTACAGGTGTGAGCCACCATGCCCGGCAACATTTCTCATCCTGCCTCAATTTTATTTAGGAGTTTTGTAGCAATGTGAGTAAGGGAGGTTGGTCTTGTCTTTTTCTTTTCTGCACGATCCTTGTTGAGTTGGGGGGACAAGATCTTCTTAAAGAAAACCAAGGATATTTTCTTCTTTCTCTATGCCCTGGAACAGTTGTCCCTGTTAATTCATAGAACTGCCTAATACATAGGATGCATTATTCCCATTTCATACCTGAGGATACTGAGGTTCAGACTGGCCGCCATTAAGCCTGATGTCAAGATCTCTGGGAGGTAAACTTTGTTACAGAGAAACAATGTAGCATGTTGGTTGTCTAAGCACATTTGTGCTGCTATAACAAAACTACTTGAGATGGAGTCATTTATAAAGAACAGACATTTATTTTCTCACCGTTTTGGAGACTGGGAGGTCCAAGACCAAGGTGCTGACAGGTTTGGTGTCCAGGAAGGGCCTGCCCAGATTGTGGTATCTTCTTACCACAACACCCTCACGTGGCACAAGGGGGAAGGGCAGAAAGGGGCCTAGCTAGTTCCTTTGAGCCCTTTCATCAGGGCAGTAATCCCATTCACAAGGGCAGTCCCTCATGACTTTATCACCTCCCAAAAGGCCCCGCCTGTTAATACCATCACCTTGGGGTTTCAGTGGCAGCATATGAGTTTTGGAGGGACACATACATCCAAACCATTGCAGTGGTTAAGAGTTTGAGCTCGGCGGGGCACAGTGGCTCACACCTGTAATCCCAGCACCTTGGGAGGTCTAGGTGAACGGATCACCTAAGTCAGGAGTTCGAGACCAGCCTGGCCAATATAGTGAAACCCTGTCTCAACTAAAGACACACAAAAATTAGCTGAGCGTGGTGGCACACGCCTATAATCTCAGCTGCTTGGGAGGCTGACGCAGGAGAATTGCTTGAACCCGGGAGGTGGGGGTTGCAGTGAGCTAAGATTGCACCACTGCATTCCAGCCTGGGTGACAGAGTGAGACACCACCTCAAAAAAAAAAAAAAAAAAAAGAGTTTGAGCTCTCAGGACAGGCTAACCAGTCAGGTGACCTTACTGGGGAGTTGGGAGACCTTCCCCTACAGTTCTCACGAGTTCTCATGTTAAGATGATTGAGTATAGAACTGAGAGCATTGCCTGGCATATAGTAAACACTAAATAGATGGGAGTTGGAAAACAGAATGGAACAAAACCAAACCCAGAAGGCGGAACCAGGAATCAGGCCAAGGGAGAAGAGCCGTTCTGAGGATGGCTGCTTCCAGGCTGAGGAAAAGCGTCAAGAACAATCTATCTCTGTCCTCAGTAGCACTCCGTCTGTGCCTTCCAGATTAGCACCTCTTGCCAGAACAGAAATGCGGGGACCAGCTGAACAATTGGTTTTCTGCCTGGAGGCCTCGGATTCTCCTAAGCCAGGGCCCTACATGGCCAATCCTGGCCTGGGATTGTATCAGAAGAAAGACTTCTGCAATCAAAGTAAAAGCACTTCTTTTTTTTTTTTTTTTTAAATAAAGTGAAAGGGTCTTGCCCTGTTGCCTAGGCTGGAGTGCAGTGGCATGATCATAGCTCACCACAGCCTCAAACTCCTGAGCTCAAGGGATCCTCCTGCCTCAGCCTCCCAAGTAGCTAGGACTATTGGTGCACACCACCATGCCAATCTAACTTTTTATTTTTATTTTTTTGTAGAGATAGGGTCTCACTTTGTTTCCCAGGCTGGTCTTGAGTTCCTGGGCTCAAGGGATCCTCTGCCTTGGTCCCTGAAAGTACTGAGATTATAGGCTTGAGCCATCTCACCTGGTTGCACTTCACGTTTTTACTGGTATGTCCTGAATAATGTAAAAAAAGGATTTGTGATGGTTACTTTTAGGCATCAACTCGACTGGGTTAAGGGAAACCCTGTTAGCTGGTAAAGCATTATTTCTGGGTATGTCTGTGAGGGTGGAAGAGACGGGCATTTGAACCAGTGGACTGAGTAACCTGATTCTCAGTGATTCACCCGCACCTGAATGACTGAGGGTCTAGATAAAACAACAAAGCAGAGGAGAGGAAAATTCACTCCCCTGGAGCTGGGACACTCATCTTCTCCCGCCCTTGGACGTCGGAACTCCAGGTTTTCTGGCCTCTGGACTCCAGGACTTGCACCAGTGACCCGCCAAGTTGTCAGGCCTTTGGTCTCAAACTCAGAGGTACACCATCGGCTACCCTGATCTCAGGCCTTTGGACTTGGACTGAGCTATGCCACCACCAGCTTCCTTGACTCTTCAGCTTGCAGATGACACACCATGAGACTTCTCAGCCTCCATAATCATGTGAGCCAATTTCCACAGTAAATTTCCTCTCATCTGTCTATCCATCCATCTCATCTGTATCTATCTAATCTCTAGCTTTGTGTGTGTGTGTGTGTGTGTGTGTTTGTTTTTTTGTTTTTTGTTGTTTTTTTTTTTTGAGATGGAGTCTTGCTTTATCACCCAGGCTGGAGTGCAGTGGCAGTGGCTCCACCTCAGCTCACTGAAACCTCCATCTCCCATGCTCAACTGATCCTCCCACCTCAGCCTCCCAAGTAGCTGGGACTATAGGCGTGTGCCACCATGCCCAGCTAATTACTGTATTTTTAGTAGAGACAGGGTCTCACTATGTTGCCCAGGCTGGTCTTGAGCTCCTGAGCTCAAGGGATCCGCCTGCCTCAGCCTCCCAAACTGTTGGGACTACAGGTGTGAGCCACCGCACCCGTAATCTCTATCTCATCTCTATATCTGTCTGTCTGTCTATCTATCTATCTATCTATCTCTCTATCTATCTATCATCTATCTAATCTATCACCTATCAATCTAATCTATCTTCTATCTATCTAATCTATCATCTATCTAATCTACTTATCTATCCAGCCAATCCATCCATCCACCCATCCATCCATCCATCCATCCATCGATCCTATTTGTTCTGCTTCTCTGGAGAACTCTGACTAATAATACAGGATTCAATGAAGAATGCTCAAACCTAAAGTTGCCTCTTGTCTCACTCACCTCCCAGCTGCCTTGAAGACTTAGCCTTTCACCCTCAACTCCCACCCCAGCTGGGTGATCATCCCCTCTCCTTCCAGCCCCCATTCCATTCCTTCTCTACATGCTGCTCACTCATGGAGCTCAGCCCCCAACATGACCTCCAAGGCAAGGTAGTTTGTTTTGGGCTCTGATTCGTCTCCCACATGAACCACCCGCTCCTAGAACTGGCTGACGCTGTTCTTTGATGTCCTTGAGGATGATTTTTGTTTGCAGAGAAGACTATTAAGAAGGTTTATTTTTGGTTTTAAAAATGGAGTCGATTTATTAAAATTACAAATTCAAAAACCTTGGTTCCTCCTTAGGCTTTTACGTTCAGCTTACAAATCTTATTATTCTATTTATAAGCCTAATAAATGTCAACAATAACTTTTAAGGTGACTTTGAATAACATTTGGTCCCACTTAAGAACTCAATTAAACACCTTTACAACTATAAAACCGCACTGATAAATTTAAATATATTTGATTTCTTTTTTAAGTATTTAAGTTTTCTCACTTAACAAGCAAAACTTCCCCAAGTACAAAATAATTCTTATCAATCTAGAAAATTAAACTAATAAATATGGTGAGCCTAAAACTCACTTAGATTTTCCAGTATTGTGCATTACTTTAATAGAATTTCAATTTGAAATCATAAGTCTTAATCAATTTCCCCATTACACATTTAAAATGGAGTTATAAGATTGTCATTCTAGTAGGCCAAATACTCTTAAATATTATAAATACATAAAACACTACGGTTTTGATGGTCTTAGACCTTTCTATACTTAATTTTACATAATAATCGCTAATGCTTGTATAGTGTTTTCTATGTGTCAGGTTCTGTTCTAAGTGCTTTTCATGTATTATGCGTTAGTGCATTTAATTCTCATGACCCGTGACCACACACCTCGAGTGGGCCTGGAAGGCTGCCTAGCAAGCACACTCCGTGCCGCAGACCCTTCACTCTCCCATGTGCTCTGAAGTGTTTCACACATCCTGCTCTCTCGTCAACCTCCCAGCACCTCTCCCGTCTCATTCTCAGCCAGTGACCTGCCCTGCAAGGATCCACTGAGTCATCCCCACCAGCAAGCAGACATGCTGTGATTTCTCCCATCTCATAAAACACAACAAGACAAAACAAACATTTTTGACCAGATTTTCCTGCCAGCTACTACCCCATTTTTTTCTTACTCACTGCTGCGGTAAAACTCCTCAAGAGAGTGGTAGGTTTGGCTCCCCATTCCTCTCCTCCCAGGCTATTCTAAACCCACCCTGTCAGTCCTTCTCTTCAGCACTTGCCTCGATCATCTTCCTTCATCTTAGTGGACGGACCCAGCAGCAGCATCTGACATGCCCTCTCTTCCTGCAGACACCACTCCTAGGACGTCGCCTTATCTGGGTTTTCCTCCTACCTCACTGGTTACGCTAAGTCTCCTTGGTGGTTCCTCCTCTTCCCTCGTCTCTGTTCATGTTGGATGTCCTGGGTCTTGGCAAGTTCCACTGAAGCTCCTCTCTTCCCTATGTGCTCTCATTCCCTGGCTGGTCTTTAATACATTTTCTTATATGCCTATGATTCCTGAAGTTTTATTGTCAGCCTAGAACTCTCTTCTCACTCCATACTCAAGTATCCAACCACCTAGTGGAGCTCTCTACTTGGATGTCTAATAGACATCTAAGAGCTAGGTGTGTGGTACGCACCTGTGGTCCTAGCTACTCGGGACACTGAGCGAGGAGGATTGCTTGAGCCAGGAGTTGGAGGCTGCAGTGAGTTGTGATCACGCCACTGCACCCCAAGCCTGGGCGACAGAGTGAGACCCTTTCTCAAAATAAATACATAAATAAAAGAAAATAAAAATAGACATCTCAAACTGAACATGTTCGAAACTGAATTCCTGATCTTTTCCCCCACCCCAAAGCCTGCTCCACCTGGAGTACCGCCCCCCCACCTCAGTTGATGAGTGTCCTTCCAATTGCTCAGACCAAAAATAGATGACTGCCCTCTCTTCCTCACACCCCATATTCCAGTTGGGAAATTCTGTTGGTTCTACTATCAAAATACATCCAGAATCTGGCCATTTCTTACCACCTCCGCTGTTACTTACTGCCTTTGTTTGAACCACCGTGATCTCTCGCATGGATTGCTGCGATAGCCATTGCATTTCCTAACTGTTCTTCCTGTGTCTACCTTGTTCACTTATCTTCTAGTCTCAACATAGAATCCAGAGGGATTCTTTAAAATGTGATCAGATCATGTCCCTCCTCTGCTCAAAACCTTTGGTGGCTCCCATATCATTCAGAGTAAAAGCCAAAGTCCTTGCAGTGCCCTCCAGGGCTTGCCACCATCTGATTCCTTTCCTTTTTTTTTTTTTTAGACGGAGCCTCACTGTGTTGCCCAGGCTGGAGTGCAATGGCGCGATCTCGGCTCACTGCAACCTCTGTCTCCCCGGTTCAGGCGATTCTTCTGCTTCAGTCTCCTGAATAGCTGGGATTACAGGTGCACGCCACCATGCCTGGCTAATTTTTGTATTTTAAGTAGAGACAGCATTCATCATGTTGGTCAGGTTGGTCTTGAGCTCCTGACCTCGTGATCCACCTACCTTGGCCTCCCAAAGTGCTGAGATTACAGGTATGAGCCACTGCACCTGACCCTGATTCCTTTTCTGACTCCTTTCTCCCCTCCTCAGCTGCAGCCATCTGGTTTTCATGTTGTTTCTGCAGCACTCCCTGACAAGCTCTTGCCACAGGGCCTTTGCACTAGCTGTTTGTTCCCTGTGCTGGGAGAGCTCTTTCCGCAGATATCTGCTTTGACTCACTCACTTCCTTCAAGTTCCCACTCAAAGCTCACCATCTCAATGAAACCAACTCTGACTGCCCTAGGAATCTAGCAAGCCCTCCCTCCCCTCTTTCTCCCTCTTTCTCTGCTTTAGTTTTTCCTTCTTCCACAGCACTTATCATCTCCAAAAATACATATAATTTGCTTGCTTATTGCATTCGCTATTTGTCTCCCCCTGCGAGAGGTCAAGATCTTTGTTTTGGTCTCTGATGTCTACCAAATGCCTAGAATAATGCTTGGCATTTGGTAAGCACGCAATAAATACTTCTTGTATGTGTAATCCATGAGATAAATATATTTTTTACCACTTTTACAGTGTCTGAAGGATGCAGTCTGGGGCCTGGCCCCAGAAGCTGAGGCACAAAGAAGATAACAAACTTAATCAAGATTACCCAGCCAGTAAGTAGTGGAGCTGAGAGTTGAACTAAGAATCCGTGCGTTTAGCCGCTACTTTAAATTGCTTCATTGAAACTTACAAAATGGGAGCCTCATGTAGGCTGCTCCCTGGATTCCAGTGACTCACATGATCTAATTATTCTCTTCACCCTGAGAATGCTGCACTCTTACTCAGATTGGGGCTAGGTTTCACATTTCTTTGTCTCCTAAAATATGTAAACATGGTATTTCGTTTTATAACAAAGACCTTTGAACTGGATTGGATCTTTCATTCTGTCATGTTCTTGAGACCCCACAACTCCATGGACAGGATGTGAGCACCCCGGAGACAGATCTTGTTGGAAATTCTGTTTGTTCCTTACTGATTCCCCCGTGCCCAGAGCAAGGTGGGTGCTCAAGTATGTGTTAAATGTTGTATACATGACATTTGAGATGGTATCCAGTTAAATTTTAGCCTTGTGGCCTTGTCTGACTTGAGGTCACGGTTCATCATGCCTCAAGTCAGGCAATGAAAATGGGAAGGAACCAGTAGAGTACAGAACAGATTGAGAAATCTTTCCGTTTTCATTGTCTGAAAGTGCTGGAGTGCCTGCAGGGCACGGTGATCATCCACAGGTTTATGACTCCTTGGGTAACTGCCCCCAGCACCATGTGACCTGGGTGGAGTTACCGATCACAGTGCCCCAGTTGCCTCAGTCATGAAGTGGAGGAGCGTGACCCAACCTAGGCCAGGCCCCAGACTGCATCCTTCAGACACTGTAACGACTGACCCTGCAACTCAAGCTGGACAAGCAGCCTATGGTTTTTATTATTGTTGTTCCGATTATTACTGTTATAATGAACAGGATAGGCCAGTCCTCGTTCTTATGTTTCACAAGGGAAGGTAGGGTAGGCTGTCGGCGAGCTGCCTCTGAGATTGCCAGTGGATCCCTTTCTGGTTGTGTGGACAATGTCTTAGTGCACTCATGGTGCCTTAACAAAATACCTGAGACTGGATCATTTGTAAGGAACAGAAACTGATTTTCACAGTTTTGCAGGCTGGAAGTTCAAGATCAAGGTGCTGGCAGGTTCGGTGTCTGGTGACGGGTTGGTCCCTGCTTCTAAGAGGGTGGCTTGTTGCTGCATCCTCCAGAGGGGACGAATGCTGTGTCCTCCCATGGCGGAAGCCACAGAAGGGCAAAAGAGCCTAGCTAGTTCCCTTGAGGCCTTTTATAAGGGCACTGCTCCCATTCATGCAGATGGGGCCCTTATTGATTTATTTTTTATTTTTTTGTTTATTTATTTATTTTTTGAGATAGAGTTTTGCTTTTGTTGCCCAGGCTGGAGTGCAATGGTGCAATCTCGGCTCACCGCAACCTCTGCCTCCCAGGTTCAAGTGATCCTCCTGCCTCAGCCTCCTGAGTAGCTGGGATTACAGGCATGTGCCACCCCGCCCAGCTAATTTTGTATTTTTAGTAGAGATGGGGTTTCTCCATGTTGGTCAGGCTGGTCTCGAACTCCCAACCTCAAGTGATCCATCTGCCTTCCCCTCTCAAAGTGCTGGGATTACAGGCGTGAGCCACTGCACCCAGCCTATCTTTTTGAGACAGAGTATCTCTCTGTTGCCCAGGCTGGAGTGTAATAGTGTGATCTTGGCTCACTGCAACCTCTGCATCCCAGGCTTAAACGTTCCTCCTGCCTTGGCCTCCCAGGTAACTGGGACTACAGGCATGCACCTCTATGCTTGGATAATTTTTTGTATTTTTTTGTAGAGAGAGGGTTTTGCGATGTTGCCCGGGCTGAGAGCCCTTCTGTCTTAATCACCTCCTGGAGGCCTCACCTCTGGGTACGATCACACTGGGTTTTAGTTCCAACCTTATGAGTTTTGGGGGACACATACATCCAAACCATAGCAGAGACTATGTGTAACATGAAGGAGTGGAGCCAGCACACAAAAAAAGGTAGAGCGAGAGATACAGATGGAGGAGGAGGAAGGAGGGAGGGAGGAAGAGAGGGAGGGAAAAAGGAAGGAAGATTGGGGAAGAGGAAAACACAGAGAGAGAGACTTATGACTTGTTTTTTTTTTTTTTTTGAGACGGAGTCTCGCTCTGTCGCCCAGGCTGGAGTGCAGTGGCCGGATCTCAGCTCACTGCAAGCTCCGCCTCCTGGGTTCACGCCATTCTCCCGCCTCAGCCTCCCGAGTAGCTGGGGCCACAGGCGCCCGCCACCTCGCCCGGCTAATTTTTTGTATTTTTTAGTAGAGACGGGGTTTCACCGTGTTAGCCAGCATGGTCTCGATCTCCTGACCTCGTGATCCGCCCGTCTCGGCCTCCCAAAGTGCTGGGATTACAGGCTTGAGCCACCGCGCCCGGCCATGACTTGTTTTAATGAGAGCTTTTCAACAGCCTTTTAAATCTTTTCTTTGATTATTGTTCTCTTCAGCTTTTCTACTTCTTGAGTCAATTTTGGTCATTTATATTTTGATTGACTGTCAGTCTCCTGTGGACTAAGACATTTATTGCCATAATGCTATCTTTTCAATTATTTAGTAACTTCTATAATCATAGTGATATCTCCTTTCTCATCCTTTATATATATATATTTTCTCTCTTTTTTACTTATTTAAGCTTGCAAGTGATTTTATGCTTTTTTTAAATTTTATTTTGAGATGGGGTCTCACTCTGTCGTCAAAGCTGGAGTACAGTGGTGCGATCATAGGTCACTGTAGCCTCAACCTCTTAGTGATCCTCCCACCTCAGCCTTCAGAGTTGCTGGGACTACAGACTTGCACCACCATGCCTGGCTAATTTCTTTTTCTTTTTTTTGTAGAGACAGGCTCTCGCCATGTTGCCCAGGCTGGTTTTGAACTCCTGGGCTCAAGTGATCTGGTGGCCTTGGCCTTCCAAAGGGTTAAGATTACAGGCATAAGCCACTGTGCCAGTCAATTTTGTGCTTTTATTTATTTTTATTTTTATTTATTTTTGTTATCTTTATCTCTATTTTTTGAAACAGTCTCGCTCTGTTGCCCAGGCTTGAGTGCAACGGTGCAATCTCGACTAGCTGCAACCTCCACCTCCTGGGTTCAAGTAATTCTCCTGCCTCAGCCTGCCAAGTAGCTGCAATTACAGGCACCCACCACCACGCCCGTCTAATTTTGCATTTTTAATAAAGATGGGGTTTCACCATGTTGGCCAGGCTGGTCTTGAACTTCTGACCTTAAGTGATCTGCCCACCTTGGCCTCCCAAAGTGCTGGGATTACAGACATGAGCCACTAAGCCCGGCTGATTTTGTGCTTTTAAAAAGTATTTTCAAAGAGTCAGTTTAAAAATTTATCCTATTAACTGATTTTTTTCTTTCTTTTCTACTTCATTAATTTCTTATTTTATCTTTATTAATTTTCTTCTACTTTCTTTTGTCGTGGTCTTTTTCTAGGTTCTTAAGTTGCATATTTATAATTAATTTATTTTCAGTTTTTGTTTTTGTTTTTTGTTTTGTTTTGTTTTTGAGATGGAGTTTCACTCTTGTCACCCAGGCTGGAGTGCAGTGGTGCAATCTCGGCTCCCAGGTTCAAGTGATTCTCCTGCCTCAGCCTCCTGAGTAGCTGGGATTATAGGCATCTGCCACCACGCCCAGTTAATTTTTTTATTTTTAGTAGAGACAGGGTTTTGCCATGTTGGCCAGGCTGGACTTGAACTCCTGACCTCAGGTGATCCACCCGCCTCGGCCTCCCAAAGTGCTGGGATTACAGGCATGAGCCACTGCGCCTGGTCATATTTTCAGTTTTTTTAAGCAACAAAATTATTTAAAGTTATAAATTATCTTTGGACTACTGGTCACTACCCTATAGGTTTTGTTTTAAAGGGTTTCTCTTTTAACTAATTTGATTATTGTAATTTCTGGTTGGATTTCCTCTTTGACCTCAGGTATTTCCCCTCACTCACTTTTCCTGGCTAATTCTTATTTGTTCATCAGATTTCAGCTTAGTCTTTATTCCTCAGGAAGGTCTTCCTGATCCCCAAATTGAGTTAAGGCTCCTTATTGTAAACTCTTATAAAATCGGCCCTTCCTTCCTTCTTTCCTTCCTTCCTTCCTTCCTTCTTTCCTTCCTTCCTCCCTTCCCCTTTTCCTTCCTTCCTTCCTTCCTTCCTTCCTTCCTTCCTTCCTTCCTTCCTTCCTTCCTTCCGCCGAGGTGGGCGGATCACATGAGATCTGGAGTTTGAGACCAGCCTGGCCAACATGGCGAAACCCCATCTCTACAAAAAATACAAAAATTAGCCAGGCGTGGCTGCACGCACCTGTATTCCCAGCTACTAGGGAGGCTGAGGTGGGAGGATGGCTGAAGCCCAGGAGGTTGAGGCTGAGAGCCCTCATGTCTTAATTACCTCCTGGAGGTCTTAATAGTTCATCGTCATCTGGAAATCTTGTTGTTAATAAAAATACTGGCATTATTTTTGAAACTATTTTATAAAAATTATAGGATAATGCAAATAAGCAATTGTTAGTGCTAGAATCTAAAATCTTCAGTGTATGAGAAAAAAGATATGAAGGTAAGACCAAAGAGATTAAATAAATACCCTGAAACGTTAGATTGGAATTGCAACTATCAGGAGAAACTCTTAATCCTTTCATTTTTCCTGTTCGAAAGTATGTATTTCCTAGCTCTGTCCACTGAAAAGGTTTAGAAACAATAATAACCAGGCAGCAATGTGTGCACTTGTGCCCAGATTGTGTTCACCATCTACCAAGAACCAGGGCTCCTTGGAGGCATGGTAGATTCCAGGTCTGGGAATCTGCCAGACAGCCTGCTTCTTTTGAAGCAGATACATGGCCGGGCACGGTGGCTCACACCTGTAATCCCAGCACTTTGGGAGGCCAAGGCGGGTGGATCATGAGGTCAGGAGTTCAAGACCAGCCTGGCCAATATGGTGAAACCCCGTCTTTGCTAAAAATGCAAAAATTAGCTGGGCGTGGTGGCATGCGCCTGTAGTCCCAGATACTCAGGAGGCCGAGGCAGAAGAATCACTTGAACTTGGAAGGCAGAGGTTGCAGTGAGCTGAGATTGTGCCATTGTACTCCAGCCTGAGCATCAGTGGGAGACTGTTTCAAAAAAAAACAAAAAACAAAAAACAGCATACAGCCTGGGACATCCTGTTGGGCCAGAAAGCAAGGACATCGTAAAAGAGTAATGGGATCACATCCAAAAGGCATAGGGGTAAACAAGAAGGGACACTCACTGGCTAAAGATGGGACAATTTATCATCAGAAAGAATAATGACTGAAATTGATTGAAACATACTATGTAAACACTTATTTGCTCATACTGATAGAGAGAAAGCCCTAAATCAAACACGTATCATTAAACGCCACTGGAGATAACCAGGGTGCAATTCCTTGTCCTGAGAATTAGCAATGGAAAGAAAGAATTAGGCCCTCATCCTGTCATTTTTCTACTATTGCATCTCAATTTAAAAGCCCTAGTTTATGAGGGAAAGTTCTTTATTTAAAAATTCCAGATAATAAATGTGAAAGGATTGGTAGGATTAGAAAACCATCTTTTTTACAACTCCTAATAAAATGATGGATTCAGGCAATAATCCCCTATGGATGAAATTATTAATGTGAAAGGTTGACAGAGAATTTCAAAATGGAGGGATGAGATTGTCACACCTGAGCCCATGGGCCCACCCTAGCACTGCTCTTGTATCTCCTGACGTGAAGCCACGTGCAGTATACAGCCCCATGCAGAGAACAGGCTGCCTTAGTTTGGATTTCCCAAAAAAGCAGACTCTATCTAGGAAAAGGATCGGGGTGCAGGTGATTTATTTGGAAGATGATCCCAGAAAGCATCCATCTTTAAGGGAATAGGGAAGTGAGGCAGGGAAAGGCAGAAAGCCGATAAAAAGTGAGTTAATGAGTGGGTCTCTACTCCGGGAACTGGAGCTCCGTTCCTCTGGGGGCCCTCTGAAAGGCTATACAGAATATGCTGGAAACCTTCCCTAGAGAGGTGAGGAGCTGCGCTATTTAGCCACCAATCTCCACCCAACGCTGATCAAAGGCTGCTTGGGGAGGTTAACTCCCTGGCTCTTTTCAGGAGCAGAAAATGCCCTCGGGTTGCAAACCCAGAAGGCCTGCAGGTGGCCTCCAGCACTGACCCACGGAACATGGTGGGACACCAACAGTGCCTGCTCTGGCGCCTTGCCAGAAGAGTTGAATCTGAGGCCGGACTTCTATCTACAGGAAATACAAGGGATGGAGAAGCAAGTAAATGATACCACAAGGAGGCAAGTAGATGCACCCAGGCCATGGGGCTCCACAGGACCAATGATTCCTTCAACGAGGGTGTTCTCTGAGCTGGTTTCCACTGTAGGCAACTGGGCATATCCTGCTGGGGCCCCTTGGAGAAACCAGGAGGAATACCCTCAGAATTGTTCCACAGAAGGTAGGAAAGCTGATGCATTTATCCATGATTCCAGTCCCTCATTGCTGAGGGTTGCCCCAGGGATATCAACTTCCTGAACTTTTAAGCTGTGTCTGCTGGAGGGTTGAGTGGCCTTCTGCAGCTAAGGAGAAAGCCCAGAGGCAGAAAAGCTGAGGGAAGCTTCAGGGTGCATTTGAAATGGGATTCAAGTAGGGTGCACAACGGTCCCCCTGAATGCTCTGAGTCAAGTGGGCCAAGCAGGTGTGAGGAGCGCCCCACCAGGGTCTGTACCGTGTCTCAGCAGATGAGTTCCTGCTGCAGGTGCACTTATGGCCTTGCTAGGTGCCTCCAGCAGATGTGAGAGCTCTGGCCCTCACCACATACCAGAATTTCTCTGTGTGGGCTGTAGCAGATATGTAGGCTCCCCATGGTGTGTGGGCATGTATGTGTGCACGCGTGTGTGTGTGCGTGTGTGATATGAAAGTGCTTTGTAGCCCTGCCTTGCTCTTAGAAGTACCCGATATTTCTCAGAGTAGTTTTCCTGGACCCAACCCACTTCTTCCTTGCAGACAGGGGCTCTGTGACACTCGAGCTTGGTCATGCCACTTCCCTGCTTAAGGTCATCCAAGTGGCACTGATGGCTTCTGAGTTCCCAGACCCTGAGATGCTGGAGTAGGGCTGGAGGATGGGCCATTCCTGGGTTGTCTGAGTCAAGCACCTGGGCCTGTGGGTCTTACAGGGGTCTCGAGAGGTTGATGGGGTGTTGAGGTCCTGAAGGGAGTACCATGGAGCTGGCCTCCTTCACGGGCCCCTGCCCCTGTCCTTGTCTCTGTCTCTCTCTATCTCTCACCTCTGCTTCTCTTGGTCTCACTTTTCCCATCTCTTTGTCTGCCTCAGTGTCCTCCTCTCTCCCTCCCATCACTCCTCTGTACTGGTTTCCCTACCCCTGGCCCCTCTTCTTTCTCGGTCCTGGCCCTGCCCTCCACCCGCCTCTAACTCCATAGCTCTTTGCACCCCTCCTCCTCCCTCACAATAGGTTTGTTTTTTGTTTTTTGTTTTTTTTTTCTTGATGGAGTCTCCCTCTGCCACCCAGGCTGGAGTGCAGTGGCGGAATCTTGGCTCACTGCAACCTCCGACTCCCGGGTTCAAGCAGGTCTCCTGTCTTAGCCTCCTGAGTAGATGGGATTACAGGTGTGCACCACCATGCCTGGCTAAATTTTGTATTTTTAGTAGAGATGGGGTTTCACCAAGTTGGCCAGGCTGGTCTCAAACTCCTGACCTCAAGTGATCTGCTTGCCTCGGCCTCCCAAAGTGCTGGGATTACAGGCGTGAGCCATTGTGCCTGACCCCTCGTAATAGTTTTCTGCCTTCCTATCGAGAGTCAGTTTTCAAGATAAAACAAAACAAAACAAAACCCACCACAACCTAAAAAACTCTTAGAAACATATTTTAATCACAAACATGCAACACAGAAGCATTAAAAGTTGGATAGAGGAAAAAATTCATAATCCCTTTACCCTAACTCGGCAGCTGTGGTCAATTTTGATGATTCCCTTTCAACCTTTTAAAATGACTTTTTCAATATAGCATCCTATACTTTGATTTTACATTCTGCTTTTTTAATCTTAATAATAAATCCCTTCAGTGGCTTCCAGTTTCTGAGCCAAACCAAAGCGCCTTTATGATGACCTGCAAGGCCCTGAGTGATGGCCTACTGGTTCCACCTTCCCTCTGGGGATCTCCCTGGCGTGCCCTCCTCTCAGACCCCCTCCCTCCTCCCTGCCACTCTGCTCCAGCTACAGTGGCATCACTTTCTCAAAATGCTAAGCATGGGCTCCCACCTCCCCCCAGGGCCTTCACACTGGCTATTCCCTGTTCCTGGAGTGTCTTCCCCCCAGAATATGCATGGGCCACTTCTCACTTCTTTTATGGGTCACTCAAGGATCGCGCTCTCAGTCCAGCCTATCATGATCCCCACCTCAACGGCAACATTACCAACTTTCTCCCAATCCAGTTTTTCATAACAATGATGTTGCAAAACCATTCTACACACACATGTCGGACAGGCCCCTTTGCTCATGACTTTCTCAACCATCCCCTGGTTGGACATTTTGGTTGAAGTGGAATTGCTGGGTTTAAAAGTGTACACATTTAAAATTTCAATAGAATTACCAAATTGCCCTTTCCTAAGCCTTCACCCATGGATAATTCCACCAATGGCAAAGGAGGGTGCTTTTTTCCCTTTTCTGCCTTTTAAATTTTTGCCAATTTGCTAAGCAAAATGTATCTTATTGTTGTTTTAACTTGCATTTTTCTAATTAGAACGGTCACCGAACATCTTTTCATATACTTACTAGACATCTGTATTTCTTCTGTGAATTCTCTTTTCCATATCTTTTGCCAATTTAGTTATTAGGTTGTTGGCCTCTTTTTGTTGATTTATAGGAGCTCTTTATATATTGTGAATCACTTTAGCCTGGGTAGATTATACCATTATCTAGTTCTACCCAAGGACAGCTTGCAGGCGGTCTTCACTCCATATTACTGCCTCCTCTGTGGGTATCAAAGATCCCACCCTTGGTTTGGGAGGCTGGTGAATGTCCTGAGCCATGTGAAAAGGGAAAGCATTACTAGGGATAAGTGTGGGTGGGGGTCCTCAGCAAAGTATCAGGACATGAGTAGGTATCACGCCTGCTGAGCACTCCAGACAGCTGTCAACGAAGGCCCTCATCAGACAGTGCAGAGCTGAATGGCTGATATGGTTTGGATTTGTGTCCCCGCCTAAATCTCATGTTACATTGTAATCCCCAGTGTTGAAGGAGGGGTCTGGTGGAAGGTGATTGGATCATGGGGGTGGACATCCCCTTTGCTGTTCTCGTGATAGTGAGTTCTCATGAGATCTGGTTGTTTAAAAGTGTGTAGCACCTCCCCTTCACTCTCTTCCTTCTTTTCTGACCATGTAAGATGTGCTTGCTTCCCCTTACCTTCTGCCATGATTGTAAGTTTCCTGAGGCCTCCCCAGCCATGCCTCCTGTACAGCCTTCAGAGCCATGAGTCAATTAAACCTCTTTTCTTTATAAATTACCCAATCTCAGGTAGTTCTTTACAGCAATGAGAGAATGGATTAACACAATGACTAATGTGGCTCTTCAGCCAAGGTGGCCTGTCATATCCAGTTGAGTGGCCACAGAAGGGTTGCTGGTGATGGCCCAGTCCCCAGGAAGCTCTTCAGTAGTGGTGACAGAGTGGGCTTAGCTGTCTCTGGGCACTGACTCCACTCCTCTCCGTAGGTCCCACAGGTCCAGTTCCCCATCCTGGATCCCCCTGACCTCTTCCAAGGTCATCTCACTCCTACTACCTTTCTCTTTCCCAGCTCAGTGACCCCATTTACTTCCCTCAGGGAAACACAACCTAGGTCTTCTCCATTCCCTCTCAATCCACCGTTAAGGCATAAATTTTATCTTCAGCTTCCTCCAAGACCTTCCCTTTTGATTTTCAAGAGCATTTTCTTCTCTCAGCAAAAGCAGCCTCTAGCAAATCAAAAGACTTTGCTTTTCAAAAGTGTGATTTCTGATGTGGGCTTCAGTAGACTATCCGGAAAGTTAAAAAAACAATGACATCTAAACATTGACTGTTTCTCTCTCTTTATATTCCCGCTATAAAAGCACAAATTCTCCTGGAGGTAATTTTAAATTTCTGATTGATGTGAGGAAGTGGGAAAAATAAAAGCAAAATTGTTATTATTTCGAGATATGTTTTTGTTGCATTTCTGCATGTCTATGGTGGGTTTGTTTTCCCCGCCTGTTATTTGTCTTTTAACTTTGCTCATCGAGTCCTTCTGTTATTCAGAAGTTAAATGTTTTTATGTAGTCAAATCTGCCCATCTTTCTTACTTTTCTTCTAATGATTTTATGGGCTTTTTTATATTGAGTTCTTTAAATTCAAGGGACTTTGTGTGTGTGTCTGGTGGAGGTAGAGTTCAAATTTTCTATTTTTAAAATTGGAGAGCCATTTGTCCTAACACCATTTATTAAATAGTTTATCTTTTCCTCATGGATTTGAAATGCTACATTTATGATTGATAGATAGAATTTATCTTGTTTTGTAAGGTGTCTTTATTTCTGGCTTGACGGTTTTCTCATTTTTATTCATTAAAATTTTTTTCTTTTGGGGAAGGGAGAATGGGGAGTTGGTGTTTATGGGTACAGAGTTTCAGCTGGGAAGATGGAAAGTTCTGGAGATGGACGGCAGTGATGTGGTTACACATCAGTGTAAAGGTACTGAATGCCATTGAACTGTACACTTAAACATGGTTTAAATGATAAATATTATGTGATATATATTTTACCACAATGAAAACTACTGAAAATTTTCTCTTGGATATTCTATTCTTGTGTATTTTCTTTGTATTTTTTTCCTTCCGGATTAACCTGAAAATCAGCTTGTCAAATTCCATTTAAAATGCCTTTATTTTTTATTTTTTTAGAGACAGGATCTTGCTCTGTCTCTCCCAGGCTGGAATGCATGGTGTGATCAGGGCTCACTGCAGCCTTGAACTCCTGGGCTCAAGGGATCCTCTTGCCTCAGCGTCCTGAGTAGCTGAGACTACAGGCTCCTGCCACCATGCCCAGTATTTTTTTTGTTTTTTTTTTGAGACGGAGTTTCGCTTCACTCTTCTTGCCCAAGCTGGAATGCAATGGTGCAATCTCGGCTCACTGCAACCTCCGCCTCCCAGGTTCAAGCAATTTTGCCTCAGCCTCCCGAGTAGCTGGGATTACAGGTGCATGCCACCACACCCAGCTAATTTTTTGTATTTTTAGTAGAAATGGGGTTTCACCATGTTAGCCAGGCTGGTCTTGAACTTCTGACCTCAGGTGATCCACCTGCCTCAGCCTCCCAAAGTGCTGGGATTACAAGCGTGAGCCACCAGGCCTGGCCCATGCCCAGTTAATTAATTTTTTTTTTTTTTTTTAGAGACAGGGTCTTGCTATGTTGCCCAGGCTGGTCTCAAATTCCTGGCCTCAAGTGGTCCTCCCACCTTGGCCTCTGGAAGCATTGGGATTACAGGTGTGAGCCACCATGCCTGGCCAAAAAATGCCTTTGCTATTTTGATTGGAATCACATTAAATTTGTAGATTACTCTGAAGAGAAATGACATCTTTACAGTACTGAGTTTTTCCACCCAGGAGCATGGCATGTCTCTCCGTTGATTCAGATCTCCTTTTATGACCTTCAATAAAGCTTCATAATTTTATTCATATCAGCTTATTCCTAGATTTGTGATGGCTTGTGTTGCCACTGGGAATGGAATTCTGAGTATGACCCAGGGACTGTTGCTCAGTTCTGTCCCCAGCCCAGCCTCTGGGATGCATGACTGGCTCCAAAAGACACCTGAGACAGGAAGTACCAGCTGCAAGAGTCATTCGCTGTTGCAAGCCTCGGCAACAGGAAGCAGGTGGATCCAAGCTAGAGGCTTGGCAGCCAGAGGGAGGAGAGAGGCTGGGATAAGCTAAAAGAGCTGGCAAGGTCAAGAGGAGGGACCTTCAGGATCAGGGGAACCAGAGCTTATAATTAAGTGGGTCAGAAAGAGGGAGAATCTGAAATGCTGGAGATCGGGGCTGGTGCTCAGAATGAATGCTGATGTAGCTCAAATGCCTCTTTCGTGCTGCAGCACAGATTGTGGCTTTGGAGCCAGGAGACCAGAGTTTGAACCCTGACCCTGTCACTCACTGTCTAAGTCACTTAGTTTCTAGGAAACCCACTCTCCTCACCAGCAAAATAAGGGTGATTTCTAATCATATGTTTAATTGTTTAATTATGTGTCTGTCTTGCACTGGACTGGAGCTCCACAAGGGCAGGGACCATGTGGGTTTAATTCATTAATGTGCAGGGCTGCAGCCAGCCCATGCAGTGCTTTTGAGGGAATTAGAAAAAGGAATCCTTTGGGGCAGATGCTGCTCTCTGAGCCCACGGCTTGGCAAACGGTCCCTGGGCTGGATCTCAGCCCTACTTGCCCCTGGGCTGTGTGCCCTTGTGCCAGGAACAGCCTGCCCTGGTGTTCAGTGCTTAGCACAGGCTGGCACCGGGGAAGTGCTCATGCAATATATTGAGTAAATAGATGATTAGATGTGGCGGTTTAGAGAGAGAGACAGAGAGAGAGAGAGAGAGAGAGAGGGAAGCCAGGTATTTCTGGGAGCCCTTGAGGGGGTCTCACTTGTGCTCCTCTCCTTCCAGGTGCTGTTTAACATGGAATTTTCCAAGTGCTTCATTTCATGTATTTCTGCAAGGGCCAGAGATGGTGTCCACAAGTCCCAAGGCTGCAACAGGAATGGGCTAGTCTGATGACCTGATGCGATAGACCCCCATTTGCACAAGGCCTGGGGAGCTTCCATGAAGCATTCTGCCTAGGGAAGGTGGGACCCTGACTTGGTAACAAAGCCTTGAGCAACTCAAGGAAGTGCTACCCAAGTGCCAACCCAAGGAAGAGCAGAGAAGAACATTCTAGGCAAGGGGATAAAGATCCAAAAACCCTGGTGCTGCACAGAGGTGGCTCGGCCCTTCAGAGAGCTGAACACTGGGCAGCATGGCTGGGCCTCTGCACATCACTTCATAGGACCTTCTTTCATTTGGTGCCCTCTGGGATTTCCTGCAACTGTCCTCTTCTTTGTGAACTTTATGAAGTTTGGATAACTGAGACATACCCACTGCACCTCTGTATCTGCCAACGCATACTCCAGCTCTTTGTATGGGGCCAGCCCAGGGGTTGATAGAGTCATCCCACGAAATAGATAAGAATCCCAGCTCCACTGGGTATTTCCTGTGGACTTTGCCAATTCCTCTGAGCCTCCTCTATCTGTAGAAAGGAAATAGGAATATCCACCTTTCCAATTTGTTGGGAAGTTTCTGCCCTCAGTAATAAAGACAGATAGTGTAAGAACAAAAGAAAGGCAATTTAAAACTCCAGGAAAAACATAAAGATGAAGAAAGAGGGAAATATACAAGCACCTTCCTTGACTCAGCAATAAAACATATGTAGATGGTCACAGGTCTTTTTTTTCTGTGCTGGTCTTTCTTTTTCTGTGCTAGTAGGACTCTTCAATACAATGCTGAACAAAAGCAGCAATAGTAGGCAAGCTTGCCTTGTTCCTGACTGCAGGAAATGATTCTAGTGTGCACCATTAGGTATGACTGCTATAAGCAATTGTGGGAATGGCTGCATTCTCACAAAATCTCTGAACCTTTTCTCATTGCGAAGGTTTCAAGATATCTCCTTGTCTCCTTGAATTTTCCTGCTTCACTCATTCTGTGGCCCCACATTGCCTGCGGGATAAAGTTTGAGCCTTTTTTTTTTTTTCCCCCTAGATTGAGTCTCGCTCTGCTGCCCAGGCAGGAGTAAGTTCAGTGGCACAATCTCAGCTCACTACAACCTCTACCTCCCAGGTTCAAGCAATTCTTGTGTCTCAGCCTCCCGAGTAGCTGGATTACAGGTGTGTGCCATTAAGCTCAGCTAATTTTTGTATTTTTAGTAGAGACAGGGTTTTACCATGTTGGCCAGACTGGTGTCAAACTCCTGGTCTCAAGTGATCTGTCTGCCTCAGCCTTCCAAATTGCTGGGATTACAGGCATGAGCTACCGCATCCAGCCAAGTTGAAGCCTCTTGAAAGCCCAGTGTTCAGGCTCTCTCCCTCTTTCCCAACCATGAGCCTTCAGGGTTTACCCATTTCTCCCATTCCAAACACCTGGACATTCCAGGTCCCATCCATGATGACAGCTTGGCCTCTGCCTTAGAATATCTGCTCCGTGCCTCCATGCCCACTGCCTTTGCTCATGCCCTTTTCTTTTCTTTTCTTTTTTTTGTTGAGACAGAGTCTGCTCTGTTGCCAGGCTGGAGTGCAGTCATGTGATCTCAGTTCACTGCAACCTCTGCCTCCCGGGTTCAAGCAATTCCCTTGCCTCAGCCTCCTGAGTAGCTGGAATTACAGGCGTGTGCCACCACGCCTGGCTACTTTTTTGTATTTTAGTAGACACAGGGTTTCGTCATGTTGGCCAGGATGGTCTTGATCTCCTGATGTGAACTGCCCACCTCGGCCTCCCAAAGAGCCACCGCGCCCAGCTGCTCATGCCCTTTTCTTTGCCTGGAATCCCCTTCCTGTCAGTTACTCTGACTCACCTTCAAAGGCCAACTGACCTCTGCAAAGACACTTCTCCCTCACCCTTCTTAGCATTTGGTATAAGACAGTTCTGGACACAGGGCCCAACACCTTCTTGAGTCTTTAAGAATCTGTTTAAGCCAGGCATGGTAGCCCACACCTGTAATCCCAACACTTTGGGAGGCTGAGGCAGGAAGATCACTTGAGTGGGGAGTTGAAGACCAGCATGGGCAAACTAGGGAGACCCCATCTCTACAAAAAAAATTTAAAAATAAAAAAAAATTAGCCTGGCGTGGTGGCACACACCTGTGGTCCCAGCTACTCGGGGTGGGGGAATGAGGTGGGAGGATCGCTTGAGGCCAGAAGGTCCAGGCTGCTGTGAGCCGTGATCATGTCATTGCACTCCAGCCTGGGCAACAGAACAAGACCCTGTTTCAAAAGAGAGAGAGAGAAAAAAAAAATCTGTTGGATAAATGTGTAAATGAACCCCTAAGTAAAACTCTGGGTCACCATAAGCAAAAAAATCCTATTCTTCCAACAAATCCAGACTGTGTGGCTGCCTCAGCCTCCAAACTTCCCACACACGTTCAAAAATTTTGTCTTTTGCCTTTCTCCTTCAACAACAGTTTGGCTGAAAATAAAATTCTTGAGTCACAATTTCTCTCCTTGATGACTTTGTAGGTATCTCTCTATTGTATGCTAATGCTGGATATTGCTGTGAAGAAGCCAGAGGCCAGCTGGGATTTTTAAGTGACTTGTTCCTTTATGTTTAGATTCTCAAAGGAATCTTTCTTAACTTTAAAATCTAATAATTTTTAAATAGCATATATATATGTGTGTGTGTGTGTATATATATATATATATATAGTGTGTGTGTATGTGTGTGTGTGTGAGAGAGAGACAGAGTCTTGCTGTGTTGCCCAGGCTGGAGTGCAGTGGTGCAATCTCGGCTCACCGCAACCTTTGCTTTCTGGGTTCAAGCGATTCTCATGCCTCAGCCTCCCGAGGAGCTGGGACAATAGGCGCCTGCCACCACGCCCAGCTAATTTTTTGTATTTTTAGTGGATACAGGGTTTCTCCATGTTGGCCAGGCTGCTCTTGAACTTCTGACCTCAGGTGATCCACCCACTTCGGCCTCCCAAAGTGCTGGGATTACAGGAATGAGCCATTGTGCCCGGCCAATATAATATATTTTGATGTTGATCATTGTATAATAGAATATTGTTTTGATACCATTATTTGAGTTTCCTTCTTCAGCGACTCTGGTATGTGTATATGGTTTTTTAGGGTCATTGTATTTTTAGTAGAGATGGGATTTCACCATGTTGGCCAGGCTGGTCTTGAACTCCTGACCTCAAATGATCTGCCCGCCTCGGCCTCCCAAAGTGCTGGGATTACAGGCGTGAGCCTCCACACCCGGTCCATAGTGTGTCTTTCATTTCATTTCCTTGAAAGCTCCACATCTTTCCTGCCTCAGGGCTTTTTTTTTGAGACGGAGTTTTGCTCTTGTTGCCCAGGCTGGAGTGCAGTGGCGCAATCTCAGCTCACCACAACCTCTGCCTTCCAGGTTCAAGCGATTCTCCTGCCTCAGTCTCCCGAGTAGCTGGGATTACAGGCATGTGCCACCACGCCTGGCTAATTTTGTATTTTTAGTAGAGACGAGGTTTCTCCGTGTTGGCCAGGCTGGTCTTAAACTCCTGACCTCAGGTGATCCACCCGCCTCTGCCTCCCAAAGTACTGGGATTACAGGCGTGAGCCACTGTGCTCAGCCCATTTTGTTGTTTTTAGAGACAGGGTCTCACATTTTTTTCTCTTATCACGTAAACTTTAAAATTTTTTTCTCAGTTAATTTTTCTTTCTTCATTTCTATCTTACGTGTTGCATCAGTGTGTTCTCCTTTGTGTTACTTTTGCTTTGACTTCAAGGTCATGGTGAGCTATGCTTGTGCCACTGAACTTCAACCTGGACAACAGAGTGAGCCTCTTTCTTCTGTTCTTTGCCCTCCAGATCTCAGCTGGAAAAGTCCACTCTCCAGGGAGACCTCCCTGACTCCCTCAAACTCAGCAACCTGGGATTCTGTACCTTTTCTCCCGGTGCACAGGATCAGGACATATTTTCATCCAAGGACGGACACTAAGGGCACTTCATCAGCCCACAAGGCCTTGTTAGGATGAAAGCACAATTTCCATTTGGCTTTTTGAAATACTGACAATAGTACTGGGGTCCCCATGACAGGGTAACTAGAGTTCCTAGTCACCTTCAAATGAAAGGAGAGTCTTGGTGAGAGGGGTGGAGGAAATGCCAGATGCCTCCCATGTGCTTTAAATCCAATGAAGAGGGACAGAAAATTCAGCAGGGCTGTGTCCTGGGATTGTAAGGGGAAAACCCAGGGCGTCGGCCAGGAGAGGGTGGGGTTCTGGTCCACGGAGCTCTCTGGAGGAACAGGAACTAAACTGCCTTCCCGAGACAGCTTTGGTTTTTCTTTTAATTGTGTTTTAATTGCGCAAGTGACATTTAAACAGCACTAAAGGCAATGTTTAAAGAGAAATAGAAGCTATTGGATCACATCCATCTTACACATCTGATGAGTTGGAAAGAGCACCGAACTTGGAGTCCAACACACCAGGGTTGGCACGCCTCTCTGCTAATTACTGCCTGCACCTCCTCAGGCAGGTTTTCTTGCCCTTCTCTTTGCCTTAGCTGCCTTACCTGTAAAAGGGAATGACTCTTAGCTCACAGGGCGCTGGGGAGAACTGGAGGATTCAGTGAGACCGTATGTGTGGAAGCCCTGGGCTTGGAGTCTGGCCTATGGGGGCACTCAGTAAAGTTTCCCTTTTTTTATCAAGGCAACTGTGTTCATTTTCTTATATTCTCTGCCAAGCTTTTATCAAGTCCAGATGAACATTTCGCACACGGTGATCATGCTTTAAGTTTAATTTTGCAATCTGCTTGCAAACTTTCTATGTCATAAACACTTGTTTCAACATTTTCATAATTATTTTATGGCGGAACACCATGCCATTGAGCCAATATATCATTATTTATGTAACCGTTCTTCTGCCATTGGACATTTCTCAGTTATGGATAGTTCTATATTTAATTCTGCATTCTATAATACTGTTGCTATAATTTGTAGCTCATTTGTGGAAGACCGACTATTCTTCCATATTTTACTTACTACTTCTATTTCCTTACTTAAATTGCCTGCTCATGACCTTTGTACCCATCTGTCTTAGCAACTCAGATATTTTTTATTGATGTGTGTAAAATCTTTACACCATGTAGCTATTAGTCATTTTCCCTTTTCCCCACTCCCAGGTGACATTTCAGTTTTAGTTATTTTTCTATTATACAAACTCTAAACGTTTTATCTTTCCATCTTTGCATTTGTGATTTCTTTGATTGAGTTTATACAACAAATATTAAGTGAACATCCGATCTGGATGCCAGGTGCATGAAGAGGTATGGGAGTAAAGGACATCCCAGTTCCTGACTCCAGAAGGCCTCAGTTAAGTTGGGAATACAAACTGGAAAGCAATTACAATATTGTCCTGCTAAGTTCTAAAGCAGTAAAGAATTGCAGCAGCAGCAGAGGTTGATTGCACGCTCCCTCTCTCTCTCTGTACCAGGCCCCATTCTAAGAACTTGCATATACTATCTCATTTAAAACTCACAACAATCCTGAGACTTAGCTACTATTTTTATCCCCATTTTACAGATGAGGAGAATGAGCCTCAGAATGGCCACACGACTTACCTAAGCCCCAACAACCAATAAGAGCTGAAGCCAGTATTTGAAATCAAGCAGTTGGACTTCAGAGCTTGCCTTCTTAACTGCTGCACAAAACTAGCTCTTAGGGCAAGGATGTGGTGGTGATGCCAAGAGAGGTCATAGGCATGGAGATGTACATCAAGGAAACCCTCCGGGAGGAGGTGAGTCAAAGCTGAGAACAGAAAGACAAAGACAACTTCACCATTCATGGAGGAATGGACATTCCATGAATAAGGAGGAGCTTTTCCCAAGGTTTGGAGACATAGCCCCTTCGGAGACTGTAAGTTGGCCAGAGGCCTCAAAGTTGAGGTGGTTCTATTATTATTCACATTTCCTTTATCTGTTTCATTATCACAGGCTCCATGTTAGGTGCTGGAGATACAGTGATGAACAAGATATTCAAGGTACCTGACTACCTGGAGTTTACAGTCTAATTGAGGGACACAGGAAGGAAGCTGTACTGACCATTTATCTTTCACTGCTGCTCAACAGTTTAAAAAATTCCTCTCTGTGAGACTCTGTCTCAAAAATGAATAAATAAAATTAAAAGAAAGAATACGTGTAAAACGCTTAGCACATAATATACACACAAGTATTGGTGCCCTTTCCTTTCCTCCTGTTTTCTGGAGGATTTTTACTTATTGTAGAAAAGAAAGCAATCCTTTCAGCATTTCCTTTGTGTGTGTGTGTGTGTGTGTGTGTTGTTTTTGTTTTTAGAGAGGTCTTGCTCTGTTGCCCAGACTGGAGTGCAGTGGCACGATCATAGCTCACTGCAGCCTTGATTGAATTCTTGGACTCAAACGATCCTCCCAGTAGCTGGGAATACAGGCCTTTAAACATTTCTGATGCAGCAGGACAGCTTGCCTGAACTTACAGTTGATTGGTTGTCTATTGGTGAAGAACTACTTCTAATGAAATTCTCCGGATTTTTTCTTCTTTAAAATAACTTGTTTTTAGCTTAAAATTTCCAACTTCTTTTGCATTTGAACTACTTACTAGGGACCCAAGAAAGCAATCAAGTGGAAAAAATTGAAGTAGGATTCCTGATATCTTGAGTTCCTCCTCAGAGCCAAGGGAGCCTCCCTTGCAGCTAGGGTGCAGGCATGTGACCTCAGTTCCTCCAATCACACTTGCCCACCTGAGACGCCACCTGAGAGATGAGTTATGTATGGGAACAGCTGTGTGCAGGGCATCCTTTTTCTGCCAGCCCGGTGGCAGCTAAAGCAGTGTGGCCTGGAGTCAGTGACAGCGGCAGCAGGTCCCCCATGAGTCTGATTCTGCAGTGCGCTTCTTGGAGAGGCTCCTGAAGCTGCATCCAGGTCCTGTTTCTCTAACATCCCTAAATAAATTTCCCTTCTACGGAAACTAGCCAGAGTGGACTCTGTTGTCTACAAGCAAGAATACTAATAAACATGCAAATAAACAAATAAATATGCAGCTGACCCTTGAACAACACAGGTTTGAATGGTGTGGTCCACTCTCATGCAGATTTCCTTCTGCCTCTGTCATCCCCTGAGACAGCAGGACCAAGCCCTCCTCTTCCTCCTCTTCAGCCTACTCAGCATGAAGATGACGAGGTTGTGGAAACCTTTACGATGATCTATGATCCATTTCCACGTAAGGAGTAGTAAATGTATCTTCTCTTCCTTATGATTTTCTTAACAACATTTGCTTTTCTCTAGCTTACTTTGTGGTATGAATACAGCATATAATATATACAAAACACACAAGATATGTGTTGATCAACTGTTTATGTTATTGGTAAGACTTCCAGTCCACAGTAGGCTGTTAGTGGTTAAGTTTTGGGGGAGTCAAAAGTTATTCACATACGTGGATTTTCAACTATGCAAGGGTCAGTGCCCCCATGTTATTCAACGGGTAACTGCACACACTGAGGAACTAACGGTTTGAGAGGTTAAGAGTGTGGCCTAGAGTCACCGAAGCTATAGCTGAGACTGAAACCCAAGAGAATGAGAATCTAGAGCGTGGACTTTTATAGGATGCTGTCAGATCAATGCCCCCACCTGGTGAGAACAGTCCTATAGGGGTTGCTCGTAGCCTCAGGTGATCATCCTGCTCAGCCTAGACAAAACACGAGTTTCATCTCTGCTTGTTAGGTGCAGAGGTTGCAGGTGGCAGGGAAGAGAGCTTTTGCATGTAGTGCCTTGGCCCAAGGCTCCTGAGCTCTGGCAGAAATCTCCCTTGAGGACTGCAATGTGATGGGATTGTGTATTTATTATTTAATTTATTTAGGGAGAGTTTTGCTCTGTTGCCCAGGCTGGAGTGCAGTGGCATGATCTCGGCTCACTGCAACCTCTGCCTCCTGGATTCAAGCAATTCTCATGCCTCAGCCACCAAGTATCTGGAATTACAAGTGTGCACCACCATGCCCGGTTAGTTTTTGTATTTTTATTTTTATGTATTTATTTATTTTTTGAGACGGAGTTTCACTCTTGTTACCCAGGCTGGAGTGCAGTGGCGCCATCTTGGCTCACTGCAACCTCCACCTCCTGGGTTCAAGCGATTCTCCTGCCTCAGCCTCCTGAGAAGCTGGGATTACAGGCATGTGCCACCACGCCAAGCTAATTTTGTATTTTTAGTAGAGATGGGGTTTCTCCACGCTGGTCAGGCTGGTCTCGAACTCCCGACCTCAGGTGATTCGCCCGCCTCGGCCTCCCAAAGTGCTGAAATTACAGGAATGAGCCACCGCGCCCGACCAATTTTTGTATTTTCGGTAGAGACGGGATTTCTGTGTTGGCCAGACTGGTCTCGAACTCCTGACCTCAAGTGATCTGCCCACCTCGGCCTCCCAAAATGCTGGGATTATAGGCATGAGCCACCATGTTCCTTTGTCCTGCCAAAGGAAGAGGTTTAAAAATGAACTGAGGGTTCAGGTCAAGAAAGATTTAAAATAACAATGGTAGGCCAGATGCAGTGGCTCATAGCTATAATACCAGAGCTGGGACTGTGTAAGCCCGTGCCTGGCCAGGACTGTGTATTTTTATTAATGTTATTGTCATGAAATTCTGTATCTGTCTCAGGGTCAGAAATGAGTGAGGGACAGGGTTTTGGAGCCTGATAGACCCCTCCCAGGAAGGGAAGGGGAGAAACAACCCAGGAGTGTGGCCCTGAAGTCATGGAGCATCCAGCCCTTGCGTATCTGCTTGAAGGAGGCTGGCTCAGTGGCCCTGGAAGTCAGATTTATGCCCTTTGACATCACTGCTAAGACTCCCTGCAGAAGGGAAAGTGGGGGCTCCTGCTCACAAATCAGGATCTGGTTTAATTAAACCAGTGTCTTATCCTGGGTGACAAAACAAGTTGCCAAGAGTGCTGAGCTGATGGCAGGGGAAGTCAATCACACAGAAGTGGTTTACCCACTGGGAGGACCAGCCTGTTAGCAACTCAAGATGTGAAGGGTTTTTCTGTTGATGCATTTCTTTGCATTTTCCAAGGCTGGTGGATCAATAGTTACAAACAGTGAAAATAAATGTGTCTCCCCAAACCCTCAGACTGGAAGATAGACTATTAGATAACTCAGGTGCCCATCAGGTGTTACCGCTGTCAGCAGCTGCTGTCCATGACCTTGCTGCATCCTCACAATAGCTTTGTAGGTCGAGGCTGCTGTGCCTGTTTCAGAGATATGGAAACTGAGGCTCAGAGAGGGGACACCATTACCCTGAGTCCCAGAGCTGGTTGTTCATCGACCTCAAGGTCTCTGTTTGCTTTTTTATTTATATATATATGTGTGTGTGTGTTTTATATATATATCACACGTATGTAATATATACACGTAATATATATGTTATATACATATGTAATATATATAAAAAATCAATGTTGTTAACATTGTCAGTTTCCCTGATGATCCTCTGAGAGGAAACGCTGCTTGCCCAAGGTCACACAGCCAACTGAATGGCAGGGCTAGGGTGAGAAGACAGCGCGTTTGATCGCAGAGCTTCTGCTCTGAGCTTGCCAGCCGAGCAGTCTGGCCTCTGCATGCCTGCCCTGGAAATCAATGAGAGAAAGGCCAGAGGCATCAAGATTTGTGTTTCTCTGAGAGGCCCCTGAAGGGAGAGGCAGGCTCCTTCCCTATTCACAGCCCCAAAGGTGTCAATTCCCAGCTCTGAAGGACCTACTCCCCAAGGCTGCCGCTCTATTTTTAACCTTGAATCCATCAATAAACGGAGCCTGGCAGAGCAGCCTGCCTGATATTAAGAAGAGAGGAAGGGACCATTTATTAAGCACTTTCTGTGTGCTGGGTGTTATGTGAAATGCTTGACATGGATTATCGACTTAAATGTCCACAGCATTCCTATAAAATAACTACTGTCATCACAATTTTGTAAATAAGGAAAAGGAAGCTCAAAGAGGTTAGGGGACTTGCTGAGGCCAAGCAGCTGAGGTGCAGAGCCACAGTCCCAATGCAGATCACACTCAAGTGTGATGTCCAAGTCCAAGTCCATGCCCCTTCTTCCTAACCCCCGGCTCTAATGCAGCCTGACTCTGACCATTGGGCAGCCTGTTTGGAGGTGGGGTGGGATGGAGCAGAGAGTCAGCAAATCATCGCTCGAATTACTAGGGAGGTGCAGGGAGGCAGGAAGGAACCACTCACTCCAGCCGCTTGGTTGGGAAAGGTTTCATGGAGACTGAAACCCAGACCTTGGAGTCCCCAGATGGAGGAAGGAAGGGCCTGGCAGATAGAGGATATTAGGTACTTTTCAGAAGTTATTGCCTGATATCGATAATGGTGATCAATCACTGTGAGCTATTTGGAGGCTATTACTGCCCCTTTTTTACAGATGCCTAAAAGTGAGGCTTTGAGGGATCAACTGACTGCCTAGGGTCACTAGATTGGAATCAGAGTCTGGGGGATTCCAGAGAACATGACACTACCCTGGCCAATGAGAGGGTGTGTGATAAAAACAGTTGCAGGCAAATGGACATTTATCTAAAGTGTGGGAGTGGAGAAGATAAGGTAGGTTTGAAAGGCAATAGAGAGGCAGGCCTTTTTGTTTTGTTTTGTCCTTTAAGTACATTTGTTCATATACACTGTAGTTGGCAGCTTTGGCACTAAAGTGATATAAAGCTTTTTGGAGGCTGGAACTGGAGGACAGACAGACTCAACCAGGGGAAAGGGCATTGTTTGTGCGTGGCAGTGGCTGGGCAGGGGGAAGGGCAAGGTTCAAAGTTCAGTGTGTCCAGCAGCTCTGAGATCCCCAGGACCAGAGGCCCAGCCAGGGCTCAGGGTCCAGAGTAGCAAGTGGCAGGGGTGAGTGAAGGAGGGATGAATTGGAGTCTCAACGGCATTTGATGTGTGTCATCAGGGGAGTGGAGAGTCTTCAAGGAGGTAGGAAACATATCCCACCCCATAATAATGGGGGCACAAGAAAATGTTAAAGAGACACAGAGCCCCCAACAGCCAAAACAGGAACAGTTTGAGCAACAAACCAAATAAAGTAGCAATGGATTACAACCCAAAATATAAAATCAATACCCGTGAGTCCAGAGTGATATAAATAAGTGATTGAACAAATGATATAAATAAATGAATGAGAAGAGACAGATCTCCCATGCAGATTCCAAATAATTTATGTAGATAGTTCACCCTCAAGGAGGTGCACATGAGCCCCCACTGCTTAAGTGTGGGCTGTGCATAATGACTTCCTTCCTAAGGGTAAGTATGGAAGGGAGCGTGGACGGGAGAAGAGTCACCTTCTCAGTGGAGAAACTTGACAAACCCTACCCGGACCAGGTGACCCAGGTCGCCATCTGTAGTATAAGGCTTGTTGATCCAAGTGTGTCCCTCAGCAGCCTGGGTCAGGCTGCCAGCAGCACCGGGCAGCCTCAGAAAAGGGCCACTTTTCATGAGCACAAACACATGCACCCACAGCAGCCAGCGCTCCGGTTTCCTCCTGGCTGTGTCTGTTCACGTGCCCTCGGGACAAGGATCAGGAGCCTTGGAGCATCTGACTGTGTCTATAGCAGCTAGCAGCTCAGAGGCACAGGAAATCCAGCCACCTTGGCTGCAGCCCAGGACTTAGAGGTGCAACCAGTTTGAGTGGTGTCTGCATAGAGCACTGTCGGAGGCACAAACAATGCCCATCACGCTCGCCAGTGACCCGCAGCTACAGTTAGCAGTGTCCAGGGGCAGCAGGCATGACCTTCGGTGCAGAAGAGCAAGGGCCTTGGGAGGAGGCCCCAAGGGGCAGGGGCAGCTGGCAGCTTCAGAGTGTCCTGGTGCTGGTGGCCCTAGGGGGCAGTGGTGTCCATCTCTAGGCAGGAACTGAGCCTCAGGACACAGAGTTGCAAGCTCTGTAACACTGAGCCTCTTGCTTGGGGCCCTGAGGATCTGCTCCGGTTTTCCAGTTCATAAGATAGACAACCATGAACATGTCCTTTAGCAAATCAGAGAACCTGGGAGGCGGGGTGACAAAGTGAGCTACGGCATGTTGGGCTGGGTCAGTGGAGCTTTGGACAGCAGTGGTGACTGCTGGCTGAGTGGCCCCACTGCCTTCTGCTGAAGGGCCTGAAAGGGCCTGGCATGCACAGTGCAAAGCAGTGGTGCCTGCTGCTTGCTGGCCGAGACTAGGCAGGCACAGGATGGGCAGGTTAGGGAGTGCCCCGGCTTAACGTGATTTGCAGAGACTGCTCTCTCTCCAGAGTTCACCTCCCGGCTGCTCAGTGTGGTCCAGATCCGCCCCCCCTTCCCTCCTTCCCACAGCTCATGAAGCCAGGTTGAGGGATGTGCACAAAGGCATCCATGGAAAATGAAATTTTGCCCTCCCCACCCTTCCCCAGCAGCTTGAGAAGCCAGTTCCCAAATATCAGTGCATCTCAGGAAGGCGAGACTGAGAGTTCCCCTCAGCTGAATCCATGATGGTGGATCCTTTTGGGAGCCAGAGGGAGCCAGTGAAGCCCCCAGCCTCCTGTGCAATGGTGGAAGGGAGTCCCGCCAGATGAGAGCTGCCTGGAGCTGCCCGAAGGCGCCCCAGGCCCAGGAACCTCCTGGAAAAAGCAGAGTGAGGCTGAGTCCATACCCTAGATGGCTGCTGAGTTGGGGAGGCAAGGCTGACACCCAGATTTCTGGCTGGGAGAACACAGTGGAAGGACCCTAGGACCTGAGATGGAGCAACTGCAAGTGCTGCTGGAAGAAGACCCCATATCAAAAAATAAAATAAAAGGTCAGCGTGGTGGCTCACACCTGTAATCCCAGCACTTTGGGAGGCCAAGGAGAGTGGATCACCTGAGGTCAGGAGTTTGAGACCAGTCTGGCCAACATGGTGAAACCCTGTCTCTACTAAAAATACAAAAATTAGCCCCACGTGGTGGTGGGCACCTGCAATCCCAGCTACTTGGGAAGCTGAGGCAGGAGAATTGCTTGAACCCGGGAGACAGAGGTTGCAGTGACCCGAGATCACACCACTGCGCTCCAGCCTGGGCGACAGAGTGAGACTACATCTACAAAAAAAAAAAAAAATAAGAAAAAAAAGCAGCAGCAGCAGCAGCCTGACAGTACCAGGTGTCAGAGAGGATGTGGGTTCACTGGGTTGCTCAGAGGCTGCAGATGGCAGTGTAAATTGGCACAAGTGCTCGGGAAGACAGTTTGGCATGAGTCTGTAAAGTGGGACATTCTCTTATCCTCTCTGGCAGCTGTCTCTGGTGCCAGCATCACCTCTCCTCCACTCACCTCTAATTTGTCTCTGAAAACAAAACTCCACTGCCAAATTACTACTTTAAGAATTTTAAAGGCTGGACACAGTGGCTCACACCTATAATCCCAACACTTTGGGAGGCTGAGGCGGGCAGATCATTTGAGGTCAGGAGTTCGAGACCAGCCTGGCCAACATGGCAAAACCCCATCTCTACTAAAAATACAAAAATTAGCTGGGCATGTTGCCGGGCACCTGTAGTCCCAGCTTGTCGGGAGGCTGATGCAAGAGAATCGCTTGAACCCAGGAGGTGGAGGTTGCAGTGAGCTGAGATTGCATCACTGCCTTCCAGCCTGGCCCAAGAGTTAGAGGCTGCAGTGAGCTGTAATCGTGTCACTGCACTTAAGCTGGGTGACACAGCATGACCTTGTCTCTGAAACAAAAACAAAAACAAACCCACAAAACTGTATCAGCTAAATACTGACTACAAGGAAGCAGTGTACCAATATTAATATCAGAAAACTGAATTAAAGCAGAACAACATTAATAGGAAGAAAAGGTACATTTGGCACTGATGAAAGTTATAATCTCCCAAAAAGATGTAAAAATTTATGAATTTGCATGCTCCTAAAAAAGTGTTTTTAAATACATATAAAGCAGGAACTTACAGAGGTAAAGGAAAAAATTGACAAGTCCGTAATAATTATGTGAGATTTAAAAAATTTTTTTTTCTTTTTTGAGATGGAGTCTCGCTCTGTTGCCCAGGCTGGAGTGCAGTGGTACAACCTCGGTTCACGGCAGCCTCTGCCTCCCGAGTTTAAGCGATTCTCCTGCCTCAGCCTCCCGAGTAGCTGGGATTACAGGCAACTGCCCCCAAGCCCAGCTAATTTTTGTATTTTTAGTAGAGATGGGGTTTCGCCATGTTAGCCAGGATGGCCCCGAACTCCTGACCTCAAGTGATCTGCCCGCCTTGGCCTACCAAAGTGCTGGGATTATAGGCATGAGCCACTGCGCCCAGCCGATTTTTAAAAAATTTTATTTAAAAGTTTTTTTAGAGACAGGGCCTCATTGTTACCCAGGTTGGAGTGCAGTGGTGCTATCATAGCTCATGGAAGCCTTGAACTCCCGGGCTCAAGCCATCCTCCACATCCTAGTATGCCTGCCTGTAGAGGACAGAAAGCCAAAAGCTCTTTCCCAGATTCCTTTACAATGAGTGTGTCAGATGTGAATTATTTTCCACCACTTAGTGCTATTGTGCAAAATCTGAAAAGCAGATGAGAGGCCAAGACCACTGTCCTTTTCCGTGGGCTGTTACTGCTTCCAAGCAAAACTGTGGCGCTATCGAGTTTGCCCGCATCGATGTCTGGCCCCTAGTGTTGTGCATGTGGGCAGTAGAAGCAACAGTGGCGGTGCCTGTTATTAGATCTTTGTATTGTTACCCTAGCAGTGTATTTATAAATACAGTTCTAACATGTGTTCTAGGCCCAGCCTCGGGTCCACTCCTACAGCCTCCCAATGACTTATTTATTTATTTTTTTTTAAAGATAGGGTCTGGCTCTGTTGCCCAGGCTGGAGTACAGTGGTGCAATCTCGGCTCTCTACAACCTCTGCCTCCTGGGCTCAAGCCATCCTCCTACATCAGCCTGGTAAGTAGCTAGGACTACAGGGACGCGCCACCACATCTGGCTAATTTTTGTACTTTTTGTAGAGACAGGGTTTTGCCATGTTGCCGGGGCTGGTCTTGAACTCCTCTAAGTTCAAGCAGTCCATCTGCCTCGGCCTCCCAAAGTGCTGGGATTACAGACGTGAGCCACTGCGCCTGACCTCCCAATGACTTTTGAAGTACCCAGTGTATTAAACCTCATTCTGCTTAAAATACCTACGGTAGTTTTGTTTTCTGCATTGAACACTGATTTCTATAGTTTCAAGTTACGATAGAGTACTATGGATTTGAAAAACATGAGTAAAAAGCTTGAGGTAAGAAAAGCTTAAACGGTTGGCTGGGCGTGGTGGCTCACACCTGTAATCCCAGCACTTTGGGAGGCTGAGACTAGTGGATCATGAGGTCAGGGGTTCGAGACCATCCTGGCCAAAATGGTGAAACCCCCATCTCTACTAAAAATACAAAAATTAGCTGGGCGCAGTGGCAGGTGCCTGTAATCCCAGCTACTTGGGAGGCTGAGGCAGGAGAATTGCTTGAACCAGGAGGCAGAGGTTGCAGTGAGCTGAGATCGCACCACTGTACTCCAGCCTGGGTAACAGAGCAAGACTCTATCTCCAAAAAAAAAAAAAAAAAAAAAAAAATCAACATTATATAGACAATTTTAACTGATCACAATGCAGTAAAAGTATATTTTCATTTTCTTTTCAATAGAGAGAGGCTCTCGCTATGTTGCCTAGGCTGGTCTCAAACTCCTGAGCTCAAGGGATCCTCCCACCTCAGCCACCAGAGTAGCTGGGATTACACACGTTCACCATCATGCCTGGCTGAAACATTTATTTATGTATGATTTATTTATTTTTGTTTAGAGATTGGGGTCTCACTATGTTTACTAGGCTGGTCTTGGACTCCTGGTCTCAAGTGATCCTCCTATCTTGGCTTCCCAAAGTGCTGGGATTACAAGCATGAGCCACCATGTCTGGCCTGAAACTACATTTATTTTTAATAATAACAGGTAGCCACCAGGTGTGGTGGCTTATGCTTCTAATCCCAGTGCTTTGGGAGGCTGAGGCAGGAGGATTGCTTGGGCCCTGGAATTTAAGACCAGCCCGGGCAGCATAGAGAGTTAGGCACTAATACTCTGTTTCCCTAGACACCCTGTCTCTAGGCTGGGACTACATGCATGCACCACCATGCCTGGCTAATTTTGGTAGTTTTTATAGAGACAAGGTCTCTATGTTGTCTAGCTTGTCTCAAACTCCTGGATGCAAGTGATCATTCCACCTTGGCCTCCCAAAGTGTTGGGAGTGGGTTACTTTGGGCCACAAGTTTGAGACCAGCCTGGACAACATAGTGAGACTCTATCTCTCCAAAATAATTTAAAATGATTTGGAAAATTAGCTTGAGGCCAATTAGTAGGCATTTAAGGCTGCAGTGAGCTATGATCACACCATTGCACTCCAGCCTGGACAACAGAGCAAGACCCTGTCTCTTAAAAAAAAAATGAAAGAACAAGAGTAAACCAAAGGAAGTAGAAGAAAGTAAATAAGAAAGGTAAAACCAGAAGATAGTGAAATAGAAAATATAATAACAACATCATAAAAAAACAGAGATAAAAAGGCAAAAATCTGATTTAACAAAAAACCCTAGGATGACTGAGAGAGAGAAAGAGAGAGAGCAAGCACAAATAAATAGTATTAGGAATTAAAAGGGGACTGTAACCGATACAATAGAGATTTTTGAATCATGAGAATACTACGAATATCTTTATGACATTAATTTTTATTTTATTTTATTTATTATTATTTTTTTGCAACAGGGTCTCACTCTGTCACTTAGGTGGGAGTGCGGTGGCACAATCTCAGCTCACTGCAGCCTCAATCTCCTGGGCTCAAGCCATCCTCCCACCTTAGCCTCCCGATAACTGGGACTACAGGGAGTATAGGACATGCCACCACTCCTGGATAATTTTGCAGTTTTTGTAGAGACAGGGCTTCACCATGTTGCCCAGACTGGCTCCAATTCCTGAGCTTAAGTGATCTGTTGCCCGGGCCTCCCAAAGTGTTGGGATTACAGGAGTGAGTCACCGTGCCCGGCATGGTGGCTCATGTCTGCAATCCCAGCACTTTGGGAGGCTGAGGTGGGAGGATTGCTTGAGCCCAGGAGTTCAAGACCAGCCTGAGCAACATAGCAAGATGCCATTTCTACAAAAAACCAAAAATTTAGTCAGGCATGGTGGTAGGCGCCTGTAGTCTCAGCTACTCAGGAGGCTCAAGTGGGAGAACCATCTGAGCCCAGGTGATCGTACTACTGCACTTCAGCCTGTACACAGAGCGAGACCTTATCTCAAAAAAAAGAAAAAAGAAAATGCAATAAAAATATTAAAGAATAGAAAAATTTAATTAAAATGTGTAATATTTTGATGAAGAAAAATCACAAAAATGAATTGAAGGCCTGAAAGAATGGAAATAAGGCCTTTATGGATGAGAAGACTTAGTATTCCTCAATTTTATCCCTAATCTGTACATTTGATGAAATTCCAATTTAAATCCCAACAGAATTCTGCAAGGATCTTGACAAAATGATTCTACAGCTCATATGGAAGAATAAAGGTATATAGTTAGCTAAGACGATAACAAAAAATAGAAACCAAGTTGGGAGGGGTGGAGCTTGCTCCCCAGTTAGCAATATTTATCACAAAACCATAGAACTAAAACAATATTGATCAAGAATAGACAAATCGATCAATGGAAAAGAAAAGAAAGCCAATAAATAGGCCAGGTGTGGTGGTTCACACCCGTAATCCCAGCATTTTGGAAGGCCGAGGTAGGTGGATCACCTGAGGTCAGGAGTTCGAGACCAGCCTGGCCAACATGGTGAAACCTCATCTCTACTAATAATACAAAAATTAGCTGGGCATGGTGGTGGACACCTGTAATCCCAGCTACTTGGGAGGTTGAGGCAGGGGAATCATTTGAACCCAGGAGGCAAAGGTTGCAGTGAACCAAGATCCCACCACTGCATGCTAGCCTGGGCAATGAGAGCAAAACTCCATTTAAAAAAGAAAACAAAGCCAAGAAATAAATTGCATTCATTCATGGGAACCAGGTATATCGCAGAGGTGCTGTCATGACTCAATGGAGCAAACAGCTAATGATGGGGTAAATGGCATTAGGCCAAAACCTGGGCAAAACCTTACTTTATTTTTTTATGACAATGAGACATTTAAGAATACCAGGAGATAGGCCGGGCCCAGCGGCTTATACCTGTAATCTCAATACTTTGAGAGGCCGAGACGGGCAGATTACTTGAGGTCAGGAGTTTGAGGCCAGGCTGGCCAACATAGTGAAACCTCATCTCTACTAAAACACAAAAATTAGCTGGGTGTGGCACGCGCCTGTAATCCCAGCTACTCCGGAGGCTGAGGTAGAAGAATGGCTTGCACCCGGGAGGTGGAGGTTGCAGTGAGTCGAGATCATGCCACTGCACTCCAGTCTGGGTGATAGAGTGAGACTGTCTCAAAAAAATAAAAGTAAAAAATAAAAAATAAAAAATAGAATACCAGGATACAGAGAAACTAGCCAGAGACTGGCTGGTTTCTAAAATCAGTACTTGCTAACCTTGAGCAAATTACTTAATCTCTTTTTGCCTATTTCCTCATCTGTCAAATAAGGATAATAACAGTTCTTACCTCACAGACTTGGTGTAAGGATTAATATAGGTAAATTAATATAAGCAAATACAGGATTAATATAGGTAAAGCATTTAGACCAGTCCCTGGCTCAAAACAGCACTACATGTTAGCCGTTCTTTATCTCTATACCATGTGGTACTGACAACATCTCCACTCCCCCTTTCTCTGCCTAATGTGGGAGACTTCCACTATCCAAACGCACCAGACTGGCTTAGTTCACTGGTCTTAGGGAACCCAGTCAACTCTGCCATCATGACCAAGACATTCCTCAGAGGGAGGGCTTCTTACTCACAAAAATTATTTCCTTAGAGCAGTAATTTTGGTCATCGGTGACATCCAGTCTTTCCTCTTACCTCATCTGTACTCCGACGCCATATCACGACAGTGTTCAATATGGATTATCCAATAGCTTGGTTTGTTTTTTGTAACAAACCTTGTTTTTTAGAATATTTTTAGATCTACAGAAAAATCTGAAGATGAGTACAGGGAGTCCCCGTGTACTCCAGACTCGATTTCCTTTGTTATTCATATTATGTTGTTTTTAAAATTCCACATGATGTCAGTGAGATACACTCATGTTGATATATAGATCTAATTTATTTAGTCTAACTGTGGTTTAGTATTCCATTGGCCTGAAAGGTTCTCACAGTCTCACCTGGCACAGGTTTAGTGCCAGGGAATTCCATCTCCCTTGCAATCAGACTTATCAAATCCCTGGTTCTGGCTGGGTGCGGTGGCTCACGCCTGTAATCCCAGGCCAAGATGGGAGGATCGCTTGAGCTCAGGAGTTCGAGACCAGTCTGGGCTACAAAGTGAGACATCGTCTCCACCAAAAATTAAAAAAAAAAAATTAGCTGGGCATGGTGGTGCATGCCTGTAGTACCAGCTACTCAGGAGGCTGAGATGGGAATATCACTTGAGCCTGGGAGTTCGAGGTTGCAGTGAGCTATGATTACACTACCACAACCCAGCCTGAGTGACAGAGCCAGAGCCTATCTCAAAAAAAGCCAAACACCCCTGTTTCTGCAGTAAAAGTATTTACATAATCATAACATTATAAATGTCATTTAGTTTTCAATGTTGAGAATCAATCTACAGGTAAACAACGGTAAACTGAATTATCTTTACCGAATGGAACGTAAATGCTATAAACCTCAGTGACACAAAAGTAAAAGCTTAGTTCATGGATGAAGGCAGAAGCAGGGAAGGGACATCAAGGGAAATTATCCATTTCACACGGAGAAGAGTCAAGAGATACAATATACAGAAGAAACAGACATTTAAGACTATTATTCAAAGTGATAATAGAAACCAATAGTAAAACTTAAAATATAAATATAAAAAAGAAGGCCAGGCATGGTGGCTAATGCCTGTAATCCCAGCACTTTGGGAGGCTGAGGTGGGTGGATCACAAGGTCAGGAGTTCAAGACTAGCCTGGCCAGCATGGTGAAACCCCATCTCTACTAAAAATACAAAAATTAGTAGGGCATGGTGGCGCATGCCCATAATCCCAGCTACTCGGGAGGCTGAGGTAGGAGAATCATTTGACCCTGGGAGGCAGAGGTTGCAGTGAGCTGAGATCATGCCACTGCACTCCAGCCTGGGTGACAGACAGAGACTCTGTCTCAAAAAAAAAAAAAAAAAAAAGAAAAAAGATATATATATATATATCTATATAGATATATAGATATCTATATATATGAAAAACGGAAGAGAAAGGGGGAAAGGGTGGTTAATAAAATCACCACAGCAGGAAGTCAACAGATAGATACAACAGACATAGTTAAAACTAATAAATCAAGTAATAGAGGTATGAGTATATTATTCACAGTTATGAAATTAAAAATACTAACATGACAACAAACATGGTTAAAAACAAACAAAAAAAACCATAGTTGTTTCCAGGAGTTGGGGGATTGGCAAATGATAGATAGCTTTAAACTTTTTATTTCTAACCTTCTACTGGGCTTGAATCTGCATTTCCATCTACATTAATTATATCTGAGATAATTTTTTAAAAATTAGGCAAGCACTATTCACAATAGCAAAGACATGGAATCAACCTAAATGCCCATCAATGGCAGATTGGCTAAATAAAATGTGGTACATATACACAATGGAATACTATGCAGCCATAAAGAAGAACAAGCTCATGTCCTTTGCAGGAACATGGATGGAGCTGGAGGCCATTATCCTTAGCAAACTAATGTAGGAATGGAAAAACCAAATATTGCATGTTCTCACTTATAAGTGGGAGCTAAATGATGAGAACACGTGGACAGAAAGAGAGAAAAAACAGACCATGGAGCCTACTTGAGGGTGGAGGGTGGGAGGAAGTAGAGGATAAGAAAAAATAAACATAAACATTAGGTACTAGGCTTAACAACTGGGTGATGAAATAATCTGTACAACAATCCCCGTGACACAAATTCACCTATATTAAAAACCTGCATATGGACCTCTGACCCTAAAATAAAAGTTTAAAAATAAAACAAAATAAAATTAGGCAAATAATCTAGATAAGTCTGACTTTACCCTACTGGCTCAGGGACTATTGCGGTAGGATCAAGTTAAACTCTCAGGCAGGCAGCCAAAGCTCCTCGCTGCCACTTGCACCCACTTACCTCTGCTTGGTAGCCACAAGCATTTGGCACCTCCTCCGGGAAGCCCTCAGGAGGAAGAGGGCGCCCTCTGCCGGGGTAGGAACGCCAGCACGCCTGGGGAGCCGCCCTTTGCGCACCATCAGGCACTCCGCCCCTATCCCTCAGCGAGGGCCTTCCTCCCCCGCGTCACGTGATCCCAGCTCCTTTTCAGCTAGTGGGTGGAACCTCAGGAGGGAAAACCCGGGGAAGCCCAGGTGAGAGCGACGGGACCGATGGGGTCCGGGTTTCCTGGATGCTGGGGGACTGTCCCAGTAAGGCTTGGGAACCTGGGTGGGGCGCCTTTCAGAACGGGACCGATGGGAGAGAGACGGGAAGGGTTCTGGGCACGAACCCCGTTCAGTATCTGCTCCTTGCGGAGTGTGAGAACTGGGAGAGAGACCCCTGGCCTTTCCACTTCCTGTGCGCCCTTGGGTGAGCGTCTTAACGTCTCAGAATCTCTGTCCTCACCTGTGGCTGCCAGTATGCAATGAAATAAGCACATAAGTCATAAATAAATGGTATCTTAGTCGGTCCCGTTTAAGCGAATTCGTGAACTTTCAGAGCCAAGAAGACCCTGGAGGCCACTGTAGCTCGGCCCTGTTTGGAGGCAGGCCTCTCCACCCTCACTCAGGACACCAGCTCCTGCTGGGTGCTCCCCTGCCTGGAGTGCTCACCCCTAGGCCTCAGGAGTGGAAGGGTCTGGGAGCGCTGGCTGGAAGAGGGGCTTCTCCCAGCTCCCACTGAACGGGCTGACAAGTCGGACTCTACGTAACAAAGTCCCCTCTTTCTGTCTCCACACAGGGCCCTTGTTGTGCTTTTGGCCCAGGTAGGTGGACAGACATGTCCCAGGCGGGGGATGTAGAAGGCCCCGGCACAGGAGACCCCGTGTTGAGTCTCCAACACAACTGTGAGCTTTTAGAGAACATGGAAGGAGCCAGCTCCACGCCAGGCCTGGCACCACACGGGCCAGGGGCAAGCTCTGGGCCCCGAGTCAGGGCTGGCAGCAGAAGGAAGATCCCCAGGAAGGAGGCCTGTCGAGGTGCCAGCTCGCAGGCTGCGGGTGCAGCTGGGGTCTGCCCAGGGCTCATGGAGCTGCTAGCTGTGGGACAGAGCCGGGGCTCGATGCCGGGTCCTGGGCTCGACTTGCAGCCGCCCTCGGTGCCTGCTCAGGGGAGAGCTCTGACCTCCAAGAGGCTCCAGGTTTCTCTGTGTGACATCTTAGATGACAGTTGCCCCAGGAAACTTTGTAGCAGGTCTGCTGGTTTCCCAGAGAGAGCTCTGGTCTGCAGGGAGAGGCTTGCAGGGCTGGAGGAGGTGAGCTGCCCCAGGCCTAGGGAGGCCAGAGACGGTGGAATGAGTTCTCCAGGGTGTGACAGAAGAAGCCCCACACTCAGCAAAGAGGAGCCCCCTGGAAGGCCCCTGACATCCTCACCAGGCCCAGTCCCTGTGAGGGTAAGAAAGAAATGGAGGAAGCAAGGGACTAATTCAGAGTGCAGGGAAGGGGCTGGTGGTTTCCTGTGGCTTGATCAGAGCCCTCGTGGGGACAACCTCCTCTCTGTGGGAGACCCTCCCCAAAGTGCTGACCTGGAGTCCTTGGGAGGCCCCTGCAGACCTCCTTCTCCAAAAGACACTGGGTCTGGGCCTGAAGAGCCAGGTGGAAGTGGGGCAGGATGTGCCTCAGGGACTGAGAAATTTGGATATTTGCCTGCTACAGGGGGTGGGGCCCAGCCAGGCAGCCCCTGTGGCCCTGTCTGGTTCCCAGTGCTCAGTGGAGGGGAGTCCCTCAGTTCAGCTGCACAGGCTCCTCCACAGAGCGCAGCGCTGTGCCTGGGGGCGTCAGTACAGGCCTCTGCAGAGCAGCAAGAAGCTCTGTGTGTCATGCGGGCTGGCAGCGATGAAGGCTGGGCTCCAGCACAGGACCAGGAGGAGCTGGAGGCCAAGGCTCAGCCAGCATCCAGAGGAAGGCTGGAGCAAAGACTCGCTGACACCTGTGCCAGCTCCTGGGAGCACTTGGGCGGCCTCAGCTCCTCCCTGGACCCTGAAGCCAGCAGGGCCTGCTCAGGCTCACTCATGGAGCAGAGAAGATCCAAGGGCACTAAGAACCTGAAGAAAAGTCCAGTGCCCTGTGCCCAAGACCAGGGCACAGACAGAAGCTCAGACAACTCCCACCAGGACAGGCCAGAGGAACCCAGCCTAGGAGGCTGCCCCAGACTGGTGAGCTGAGTCTGAGAGTTTGGGATAGGAAGGGCCTGGCCATGTTTCTCAATACCATGCTTGGTGGTAGAATTTAATAAAGCTAAGCGAGATGGGCTCTTTGTGAACCTTCTGTCTCTCATCCCTGTTAACCAAACTGGGTAAAATGAGGCCCACAAGCTGGGAAAGAGAAAGTAAACTACATTCACTGAATCCTTGTGAGGGGTCATTATCTTTTGGAGTCAGTGAGTCCTGGATTGGAATCTTGCCTCTGCCGACTTCCTAGCTGAGTGACTGTGGGATGTTTTTTTAACCTTTCTAGGTTTCCTCTTTGTAAAAAAATGATACTAATTTCAGCTTCAT
The DNA here is from genome assembly GCF_003255815.1 of Theropithecus gelada. Classification (NCBI taxonomy): domain Eukaryota; kingdom Metazoa; phylum Chordata; class Mammalia; order Primates; family Cercopithecidae; genus Theropithecus; species Theropithecus gelada. The sequence continues at coordinate 59,312,259 of NC_037668.1, read as the reverse complement.
GGGTTTATTTCAAGGATTAATGAGATTATGGTATAAAATAATGTACCTAGGCCTAGTGCAGTGGCTCACGTCTGTAATCCCAGCACTTTGGGAGGCGGAGGCAGGCAGATCATGAGGTCAAGAGATCGAGACCATCCTGGCCAACATGGTGAAACCCTGTCTCCACTAAAAATACAAAAATTAGCTGGGCATGGTGGCACGTGCCTGTTCCAGCTATTCTGGAGGCTGAGGCAGGAGAATCGCTTGAACCTGGGAAGCACAGGTTGCAGTGAGCTGAGATCATGCCACTGTACTCCAGCCTGGCAACAGAGCAAGACTCTGTCTTAAAGAAACAAAGGTGCCTAGCACAGCACAAGGCACAAGGTAAATTGCTTAATTCGTGTCAAATTTGCTTTTCTTTTAGTGTTCACAGTTACCCTGTAAGATAGGCGTTAGCCCCATATAACCAGATGGGGAAACTGAGGCTCGGAGGGTTAACAATATTCTCCAGGCTCACACAGCTAGGGAGTCAGTGCCCAGCTATGTTCCCTATATCACCACTTCCCTTTCCTTTGTTCTTTTCCTTATCGTCATCATCACTTTATTAATAATCATAGCTAACATTTATACACCAAAGGCAGAATAAGACTCTACTTGTTTTTGGTGCATATTTCTCACATAGTTGAATTTTCATCACGTTTATTGAATGTGCATGATGTGCTAGGTGTTTTTGATTTAATCTTCACATGACGTCCACGGAGGTGAGGTAACAGACCCAGCTGGTGAATGGGAGCAAGGGTACAAGCCCAGGCGGTCTGTCTTGAGATCTCACTGCACTGCCTTCTCTGTGTATCTTCTGTGTTATCGGCACAGTTGTAACAGCATCTGGCTTACTTAGCATGTGCTGAATATTGTGCTAAGCCCTTTATCTGCAATCTTTGTAACAATCCTATGAGGTAGACACTATTGACATATACCCATTTTACTGATCTGAACACTGAGACTCTGAGAGGTGACATGAGTACTCAAGGCCAAACAGCCAATTAGTAAAATAGAACCAGTGAGCTGTTTTCCACTATGCATCAAGTCTTTTTATCTATAAATAGGTTCCTGTTATGCCTTATTGTTCCAGGACTTTGCTTGGTTTTGTAAGTTCTGTAGTATTTGAAGATCGTTCCCAGTGGGTTCACCTTGTTCTGCCGAATTTGATCTTTTCCTGAGCCCTGCGTCATAAGTGTCTATGGATGTATTTGTCACAGCCACAGGTGCTGTCAGGATGAGGGCTGGGACTTCCTCTTCTCATTTCCAACCACTGTAGTCTAGTTAGGAGCATGAGCCCTGGAGGCCAATAGGCTAACATTCAATCCTGACTTTGCCGCTGTCTGAACAACCGAGGTGAGTGGCTTCACCTTTTCAAGTATAATTCTCTCATCTGCAAAATGTGGGTATGAAGAGTACTTACCTCCTAGGGAGGTGGTGAGGATGAAATGAGATGACACATGTTTGACATTTAACACAGTGCTTGGTGCAAGAAAAATACCCAAATGGGTTACCTGTTAGCGACATAAGCAATTTCGTCCTGCTGTAAGTAATGCAGAGGTGACCATCCTTGTGCATCTGGCTTCTCCCTTCTTCACATGATTTATTTGGACCAGATGCCCAGAATTGGGATTCCTGGGTCTGCAGCCTTTGAGGGGGCTGGTTTGAGTGCGGTGGTGGAGCCAGCTTCCTGCCTGGCTTGACTGGAAGCAGCCCACGACTGCTGGCTCCTCCAGGCTCCATCCTTGACTCTGCGGCACAGCCCATCATCCTACAGCTTTCCAAACAACTCGTTGCCATGACAACCAGTACCAGCTGAGGGAGAAGAATTGAGTCTGGGCTGTGACAGCGACGGGCGGGTGGTTGCAGACAGGGCTGAGTGGGGCCTGGGCAATGGGGGGCACAGTGCTGGCTGGTCTGGAGCCCTGTTTAGGGCCTTAGCACCTTCCCCTGGAGATAGCCTGGCTTGTAGCAGGGGCAGACAGAGAGGTTCAAGGTCAAGCTCTGCCTCTTATTCCAGGGTGACTTTAGACCTGTCTTTAGACATTTAGATGTTTTTATTTTTTTTTTTTTTTTTTTTTACTTTTCTTAAGCTCGATGGCAAGAAGACTTTATTACTATTTTTTTTAATTTACTTTTTTTTTTTTTAAAGGTGGAGTCTCGCCCTGTCACCCAGGCTGGAGTGCAGTGGAACAATCTTGACTCACTGCAACCTTCGCCTCCTGGTTTCAAGGGATTCTCCTGCCTCAACCTCCCGAGTAGCTGGGACTACAGATGTGGGCCATCATGCCCGGCTAATTTTTGTATTTTTAGTAGGGACAGGATTTCATTATGTTGCCCAGGCTGGTCTTGAACTCCTGACCTCAGGTGATCCACCGCCTCGGCCTCCCAAAGTGCTGGAATTACAGGCGTGAGCCACCGTGCCTGCCTGCAAGAAGACTTTAGACATTTAGAAATGTCCCTTCTCTGAATCTGAGTTGCCTCCTCTATGAAGTGGGGAGAATGAACTGGGCCCCAGAGCTGCCAGGAGTCTGATATCAGAGGCTGGCCATGTTGTATTCTTCTGGCATGAACCAGAGACTCTTGGAGGAGAGATGGGAGGAGACTGGATGCCATTCTCTTGTCCATCCTGGGCCCCACAGTGGCCAGTGAGGTTTAGAGCTGCTCTGTGGGTAGGAGAGCAGTGGGTGTGGGGAGGGCAGCTCTGTCAGTGACCCTGTACTGCTCGCAGTCCGCCCGTCATCACCAGGGAGGCACACAGCTCCTCTGGCCTGACCCAGAATCCGTGGTTCAAGGTATGCTGTCTGCAGCTGTGAGGTGTCAGGAGATGAGTAAAGGAGGAGCGTGTCTTCCCAACAGATGAGCAGCCTAAGAGGAGCTCATTTCATTAGTGTGCTTACTATAGACTGAGAGCTTCATGTATCTCATTTGATCCCCACATTAACCATTAAAGGTCAATGTTGGCTGGGCATGGTGGCTCACACCTGTAATCTCAGCGCTTTGGGAGGCCAAGGTGGATGGATTGCTTGAGCTCAGGAGACCATCCTGGGCAATGTGGCAAAACCCTGTCTCTACAAAAAATATAAAAATTAGCTGGGCACGGTGGCATGTGCTTGTAGTTCCAGCTACCCGGGAGGCTGAGGTGAGAGGATCACCTGATTCCAGGAAGTCAAGGCTGTGGTAAGCTGTGCTGGTGCTGCTGCCTTCCAGCCTGGACAACAGAGTGAGACCCTGTCTAAAAAAAAGAAAAAAAAAAATAGTCAGCATTAATATCCCATTTTACTGAGTAAGAAAACTGGGATTCCGAGAAGTTAAGTGACTCACTCAGGGCACATACGGAGTAAGTGGCCGAGCCAGGATTTGACTCTAGTCCTGCATAACTTGGGTGTTTATGGGGCTTTATTATAATTTGTTGAACAAGGAGGGGGTCTCGTCCAGGGATCTTACAGTCTAGTGGGAGGAGAAAGCCACTAACCAGAGAATTGAAATACAGACTGAAGCCCAGTGGACCACTGATATCCAGAGGGGAGGGGAGGGCAGAGGAGGGGGCTGTCTGAACTGGGTCTGGGCAAGGGAAGTAGGTGTTCAGCAGGTGAGAAAGTAGGAGAGGCTTGCTAGGAAGAGGGCAGTGCTCTGCAGGGCTGCATTGCAGGAGGCAGCTTGGAGTGTTGCAGGAGCGGAGGGGTAGGTGGGGTTACAGGTGGGACAGGAACCAGGTGGGAGAGACCAGCAAGGGCAACATTGCTTGAATGGAAATGGAGAGCCTGCAGGATGGTCGAGTGTCAGGATGGCCTTTCTCCAGGGCAGGGACCAAGGAACTTTATCAACACCAGCATTTACAGAGAGAGCTTGTTCTGTTCCAGGCACTGTTCTAAGAGTCTCGAATAATGATAATGATCCTTGCCCCAATACCATGAGGTAAATACTGGTATTATCCTCTTGTTACTGATGAGAAAACTGAGGCACAGAGAGATTAAGTAACTTTCCCAAGATCACACAGCTCGTAAGTGTTGCCACCAAGTATCCCCACTGCATGAATATGCCCCAATTTATTTATTTGTTAACTCCATGTGGACATTTGGTTTTTTTTGTTTTTGGTTTTTTTTTTTTGCTACTACATGTGGTGCTGCAGTGATAGCTTTGTATGGGTTTTGGTACATCTGGGCAAGAGTATCTCCAGGGAATATTTTCCGGGGTGGAATTGCTAGGTTATAGGGTGCACACATCTTCAACTTAAACAGTGCCAGATGTTTTCTAAAGTGGTTGAAACAGTATACACCCCCATCAGCAGTGTATGAATGTTCCAGTGACTTCTCATCTTTGCCAACCCTTGATAGTTATCAGACTTGGGTTTTTTGCTGAAATGGAGATATGCTGCAGTGTCTTAATGTTGTTTTAACTTTCACTGCCCTCTTACTAAGGAGCATCTTTTCATGAATTTTGGTTATTCTTGTTAAGTCTTTTCCTTAAAGAGTTTTTGTTGTTTAACTTTTCCTTATTGATTTGTAGGAGGAGTTGTTTTTTTTTTTTTTTTTTTGAGATAGAGTCTCCGTCTGTTGCCCAGGCTGGAGTACAGTGGCATGATCTCGGCTCACTGCAACCTCCACCTGCCAGGTTCAAGTGATTTTCCTGCCTCAGCCTCCTGAGTAACTGGGATTATAGGCGCCCGCCACCACGCCTGGCTAATTTTTGTATTTTTAGTAAAGAAGGGGTTTCATCATGTTGGTCAGGCTGGTCTCAAACTCCTGACCTCGTGATCTGCCCGCCTTGGCCTCCCAAAATGCTGGGATTACAGGTGTGAGCTACCGCGCCCAGCCATTTTTTAATTGTTTTGTTAGAGACAGGGTCTTGCTCTGTCACCCAGGCTGGAGTGCAGTGGTAAGATCATAGTTCACTGCAGCTTTGAACTCCTAGGGCTCCAGAAATCCTCCTGCCTCAGACTCCCAAGTAGCTGGGACTACAGGTAAGTGCCACCATGCATGTCCAGCTAATTTAAAATTTTTCTCTTTTTTTTTTGAGAAGGAGTCTCGCTCCCTTGCCAGGCTGGAGTGCAGTGGTGCGACCTCAGCTAACTGCAACCTCTGCCTCCCGGGTTCAAGTGATTCTCCTACCTCAGCCTCCTGAGTAGCTGATTAGAGGTACCCACCACCACGCTTGGCTAAATTTTTTTTGTATTTTTAGTAGAGACGGGGTTTCACCATGTTGGCCAGGCTGGTTTTGAACTCTTGACCTCAGGTGATCCACCTGCCTCAGCCTCCCAAAGTGCTGGAATTACCCCCTGGAATGAACCCTTTTATACTCACACTTAACCCTAGCCACCATGTGTTACCTTGCCTGAAAATCAGCAAATATTCATTTAATATCCAAATTTGCAATAATTTCATAAAGATGACAAATTTTAAAAAAATTAATTAATTTTTTTTGAGACAGAGTTTTACTCTATTTCCCAGGCTGTAGTAGCATGATCTCAGCTTACTGCAGCCTCCACCTCCTGGGCTCAAGTGATCCTTCTGTCTCAGACTCCTGAGTAGCTGGGACCACAGGCATGTGCCACCACGCTCAGCCAATTTTTGTATTTTTTGTGGAAATGGGATCTTGCCATGTTTTCCAGGCTGGTCTCAAACTCCTGAGCTCAAGCAGTCTGACCACCTTGGCTGCTCAGAGAGTTGGGATTACAGGTGTGAGCCACCGCACCTGGCCAACAACTTATTTTTATAACTTGTCTTTTTAAAGTCAGGATAGTAATAAGGTCCACACTTTGGGATTGGTTGATGTTTCTTTTAAGCCTTTTAAACTATAGGTTCTCCCTCCATATCTTGTTTTTTCTTGCAGTCTTTTTTTTTTGTGTGTGAAGAAATTAGATTGTCCTAATTTCTTATTTTTGCATCGCTGTAATTTTTGCATCGCTGTAGTATAGTTAAACATGTTCCTCTGTCTTCGCTTTAAGCTGTGAACTGGTGGCTGAATGTAGAGGTTTGATTAGAATTGGATGCAGTTTTTAGCCCGAAATACTTCATAGGTTGGTGGTGTGTTCTTCCCATCAGAAGGTACATGTCTCTTTGTACTACTTTATATTTATTGATGCTATTTTATATATATGTGTGTATATGTATATATATATTTTTATATATGTGTATATATATTTATATATATATATATATATATATATATATTTTTTTTTTTTTTTTGAGACGGAGTCTTGCTCTGTCACCCAGGCTAGAGTGCAGTGGTGCGATCTCAGCTCACTGCAACCTCTACCTCCTGGGTTCAAGCAATTCTCCTGTCTCAGCCTCCTAAGTAGCTGAGACTACAGGCACCCACCACCATACCCGGCTAATTTGTGTATTTTTAGTAGAGACTAAAATTTGTGTATTTTTAGTAGGTTTCACCATATTGGTCAGGCTGGTCTTGAACTCCTGACCTCAGGTGATCCACCCGCCTCGGCCTCTCAAAGTGCTGGGATTACAGGCAGGAGCCACTAGGCTCGGCCTGTTTTGTGCTTTGCATATGTTTTGCATTTCTACACTTTCTCCCATGTAAAAACACAACTGAGTTTTGTTTATTGTTTTTGCGTCCAGAAATCTTGCTCTTATTAATCTATATAATTTATCTATTTAGATTTTGTTTGTTTTCTGTGTAGACAATCGTATGTAGACAAATGACAGTTTTTGTTATTTCCTTTCCAATTTTTTACATCTCTCTTCCCTTTTCTTTCCTTATTGTGCTAGCTAAGACTGTTAGTATAATGTTGCATAGAAGTGGTGATAGCAAGGAACCCATGACTTGTTCGGATTTTAAAGGAAATGTGGTCATCATTTCACCTTAAGTATGACACTTGCTATGTTTTTTATATAGATGCTCTTTATCAGGTAAAGGAAACTCCCTTTCTTACTGGTTTGCTAATTATTTACAATTATTATTATAATTTTTACAATTACAATATTTACAATTATTATTATTGCACAGTGCATTTAATCAAATATGTTTTTTCCATTTCTGAGATAATAATATGATGTTTATCCTCGAATTTATTAACATTAATTTAAGGAGTTAGTGGGTTTTTTTAAAAATATTAAGCTTTTTTGAATGTTAAGTTCTTGCCTTGCTGGAACAAACCCAATTTGGTAATGCTATATCTTTTCATATTTTGTGAATTCAATTTCATGTTTTGTTTGGGGTTTTCAGTGGGTGAATTAACTGGCCTGAAATGATTTGCTCTCCTACTACCCTTCTGGGATTTTGGTATCAGGGTTTTGCTAGCTTCATAGAATGAATTGTGGATTATCTTTTTGTTTCCTATTCTTTGGGATAATGTAATTAAGATCGGAATTATTTGTTCTTTGGACATTTTGATAGAATGGCTGGTTAAAAAAAAGTATGGACTGATGTTCTCTTTAAGGAAGGTGTTTCCTTCTGTATGAATTCAATTTATCTTGTGGCTATAGGTTTATCCAGTGTTGTTTTTCTCTTGAATCAATTTTGGTAAGTTATACTTTTCTAGATGTCTATTTGTTTCATCTGAGTTTTTAAATTTATTGGCATGTTGGCATACAGTATTTCACAATAGCCTCTTTAAGGATTGTGCATTTGTAATTATACATTCCAAATATTAGCTAGTTATACCTCCTCTCTGTTCCTTAATCAATCTTGTCAGAGAATTGTCAGTTTTTTCAAAGAACCGATTTTTGGTTTGTTCATCCTCTCCATTGTATGTTGTCAATGTCGCCTTCCTTTCAGTTTATGCTACTATTTATAAAGTCTTAAAAATTATGCTTAGTTCATTAGTTTTCTGCCTTTTTTCCTTTGTAATAAGTCATTTAAAGCTGTAAAGGAACCTTTTAATTATCGCTTTTGCTGCATTCATAGAATTTACATACAGTCTTATTATCATTAAATCTCAATATTTTATCATTTTTAATCACAATTTTTCTTTGACCTGTGTGTTCTTTAAAAGTTTGTTTATTTCTTTTCTTTCTTTTTTTTTTTTTTCCTTTTGGAGACAGAGTCTAGCTCTATCCCCCAGGCTGGAGTGCAGTTGTGCTATCTTGGCTTACTGCAGCCTCCACCTCCCAGCTTCAAGCAGTTCTCATGCCTCAGCCTCCCGAGTAGGTGAGATAACAGTTGCCACCACGTCTGGCTAATTTTTGTATTTTTAGTAGAGATGGAGTTTCGCCATATTGGCCAGGCTGGTCTCAAACCCCTGACCGCAGGTGATCCGCCCACCTGGCCTCCCAAAGTGCTGGGATTACAGGCATGAGACACCACGCCCGGCTAAAAGTGTATTTCTTAATTTCCAAACTAATCTTTTGTTGCTTTTGCCTTTATTGTCTTCTAACTTAGTAATATTGTGGTCTGAGAAGTTGGTCTTTATCTGAGTTATCCAGTCTGATAGCCGCTGGCCACTTGTATCTATTAAGCACTTGAAATCTGGTTAGACCAAATTGAGATGTACTATAAGTGTAAAATATACACTGAATTTCAAAGACTTAGTACAAAAAAATGTAAACATTTCTTTAAGAGTTGTTTATGTCTGGACGAGGTGCCTCACGCCTGTAATCCCAGCACTTTCGGAGCCCGAGGCAGGCGGATAATAAGGTCAAGAGTTTGAGAGCAGCCTAGCCAACATAGTGAAACCCTGTATCTACTGAAAACAAACAAACAAACAAACAAACAAACAAATTAGCCAGGTGTGGTGGTGGGCACCTGTAATACAAGCTGCTCAGGAGGCTGAGGCAGGAGAATTGCTTGAACCTGGGGAGCGGAGATTGCAGTGAGCCGAGATCACACCACTGCTCTCCAACCCTGGGCAACAGTGTGAGACTCCGTCTCAAAAAAAAAAAAGTTTTCCTATCAATTACATGTTGAAATGATAATATATTGGACATAGTGAATTAAATAAAATACAAAATTAATTTTGCTTTTTAAAATGTGGCTACCAGAATATTTAAAAGTATACATGTGGCTTCTGTTTCTGTTGGGCAGTGCTAAGCTAAAAAAGTCTTTTGAAATGTGTTAATATTTGCTTTTTGGCCCAGGCTTTGCTCAATTTTTATATATATATGTTATATATACTGGAAAAGAATATGTATTATCTAGTTATTAGGATTAATATTCAGTGTATATTTATAAATATGTACAGATTAAGCTTGTTGATTTCATTAATTATTTTTTATTCCTACTGATTATTTTGTCAGCTTTATTTATCAATAGTTAGAGAGATACATGACATTTTTGTGCTATCATGGTGGATTTGTCTTTTTGCTTATAGTTCTACCATTTTTTGCTTTATAGTTTTTGAGCTTATGCTATTAGATGCTTATAAGTTTAGAGTTGTTATAGCTTCCTGGTAAAACTATATATCATTATGTAGTCAAGTCTTTGCCTCTAATGATTTTTTGCCTTAAAGTCTGTTTTATCTGATTGTTAATATAGCTACAAAGCTTTATTTTGGTTGGTGATTTGCCTGTCCATATATTATTCCATTTTGTTATTTTAACCTTTTTGCATCATTATGTCTTAGAAATGGGTCTCATGAATATTTTATAATTGTATTTTCTTTCCTTAAAGGTCTGATAATTTTTGTATTTTTCTGAAGTATTAGTTCATTTACATTTGTTATGGTTACTGATTTATTTACATCTACTCCTACCATTTTATTTCGTGCTTTTTTTTGAGACACAGTCTCACTCTGTTCCTGTTGCTCAGGCTAGAGTGTAGTGGCGTGATCATAGCTCACTGCAGCTTTGATCTCCTGGGCTCACAATTCTCCTACCTCAGCCTCCCAAGTAGCTGAGACTACAGGTGCATGCCACTGTGCCTGGCTCTTGAAAAAAAAATTTTTTTAGTAGGGCCAGTGTCTGGCTATGTCTGGCCAGGCTGGTCTCGAATTCCTGAGCTCAAGCAATCCTCCCGCCTCAGCCTCCCAAGGTGCTGGGATTACAGGCATGAGCCACCGCACCTGGCCTATTTTGTGCTTTGCGTATGTTTTGCATTTTGGCACTTTCTCCCTTTCATTGCCTCCTTTTGGATTATTTTTTCTTACTCCTTTTTATCCCTCAGTAGTTTAGATGTTTCCTGTCCTCAGTTTATATTTTTTTGGTGGTTCTCTTAGAAATTTGAGTACAGGCCAGGCTCGGTGGCTCACACCTGTGATCCCAGCACTTTGGGAGGCTGAGGCCGGCAGATCACAAGGTCAGGAGATTGAGACCATCCTGGCTAACACAGTGAAACCCTGTCTCTAATAAAAATACAAAAAAAAAAAAAAAAAAAAAAAAAGGCCGGATGTGGTGGCGGGCGCCTGTAGTGCCAGCTACTTGGAAGACCTAGGCAGGAGAATCGCTTGAACCTGGGAGGTGGAGGTTGCAGTGAGCCGAGATCATGCCACTGCATTCCAGGCTGGGCGACAGAGTGAGACTCCATCTCAAAAAAAAAAAGAGAAAGAAGGAAAGAAAGAAAAAAGAAATTTGAGCACAAATAACTAACTTATCAAAGTATAAAGGTAGTTACAACGTTTATCTTCCTCCAAAATGATATAGGGATCTTGGAATGCTCTACTTCCAAGTGTGTACCTTTCCAATTTGTGTGTTGTTGTTATCCAGTAAATTGGTCCTATCTCTTTTTTTTTTGAGATGGAGTCTGGCTCTGTCGTCCAGACTGGAGTGCAGTGGCCAGATCTCAGCTCACTGCAAGCTCCGCCTCCCGGGTTTACGCCATTCTCCTGTCTCAGCCTCCCGAGTAGCTGGGACTACAGGCACCCGCCACCTCGCCTGGCTAGTTTTTTGTATTTTTTAGTAGAGATGGGGTTTCACTATGTCAGCCAGGGTGGTCTCTATCTCCTGACCTCGTGATTCGCCCGTCTCGGCCTCCCAAAGTGCTGGGATTACAGGCTTGAGCCACCGTGTCCGGCCCCTATCTCTTTTTTTTTTTTTTGAGACGGAGTCTTGCTCTGTCACCCAGCCTGGAGTGCAGTGGCACGATCTCGGCTCACCGCAAGCTCCACATCCTGGGTTCACGCCATTCTCCTGCCTCAGCCTCCCGAAGCTGGGACTACAGGCGCCTGCCACCACGCCCGGCTATTTTTTGTATTTTTAGTAGAGACGGGGTTTCACTGTGTTAGCCAGGATGGTCTCGATCTCCTGACCTCATGATCCGCCCGCCTTGGCCTCCCAAAGTGCTGGGATTACAGGCGTGAGCCACTGCGCCCAGCTCTTTCTTTTTAAATCCCCAAATTACACACTGTTATTATAGTTTCATACAATCAGTGTTTGTTTGGATTTAACAACATCTTCACCATTTTCTTTGCTCAAAATTCTTCCTTTTGTCTCAGCTTTTCTATCTGGGATTGTTTTTCCTTCCTTCTGCCTCAGGTTTATCTTTTAGCATTTTGTTTATTGAGCAAAACAAAATTATCAAGAAAAATAACAGCTCTCGATTTTTTTCTATATCTTTATTTCTTTCTTATTCTTGAAAAGTATTTTGTCTGGGTCCACAATTGATAGTTATTTTCTTTAAGCACATTGAAAATACTATTTTTCTATGTTTTGCTTTTCATTATTACTATTGAGAAAGTAGCTGTTAGTCTAATTGCCATTCCTTTATAGGTAAAACGTATTTTGGTGAATGGGATCATAGAATAGTAGTCGAAGGTATGGCCTCTAGAATCAGACTGCCTGGATTTAAATCCCAGCTCTTTGGTTTTCTAGCTGTGTGACATTGGGCAAGGTGATTAACCTCCCTGTGCCTCTGTGTGCCTTAGTTTCCTCTTTTGTAAAATGGGGGAGATAATAGTACTAGTACCTCATAAAATTGTGGTGAGGATTAAATTAACTAATATGTAAAGCACTTGCCACAGACAAAGCACATTTTAAGTGCTATTCAAGTGTTAGGTATTATTTTTACTCTTTATACGTGTAAGGATCTCCTTATCATGAGTGTTGATGTGTCTAGGTATGAATTTCCTTTTATTTATTCTGTTTGAGATTCACTGAGCTTTTTGAATGTGTAAATTTTTGTCTTTTATCAATTTTGAAAAATTCTTAGCCCTATTTCTTTAAACACTGCTTCTGCCCATTCTCTTTCCTCTCTGCTTCTGGAACTTTAGACCTTCCTTCCTTCCTTCCTTCCCTCCCTTCCTTCCTTCCTTCCTTCCTTCCTTCCTTCCCTCCCTCCCTCCCTCCCTCCCTCTCTTTCTTTCCCCCCTCCTCCTCCTCCTTCCTCCCCTCCCCTCCCCTCCCTTCCCCTCCCCTCTCCTTTCCTTTATTTGGAGACAGCGTCTTGCTGTGTCACCCAGACTAGAGTGCAGTGCTGTGATCACTGCTTACTGCAGCCTTGACTTCTAGGGTTCAAACAATGTTGCCATCTCAGCCCCCTGAGTAGTTGGGACTACAGGTACACAACACCACGCCTGGCTGTTTTTTTTTTTTCTTGTTTTTGTAGAGACGGTCTCGCTATGTTTCCCAGGCTGCTGTCGAACTTCTGGCCTCAAGCAATCCTCCTGTCTCGGCCTCCCAAAGTGCTGAGATTACAGGCGTGATATGTCTTTTAGTGCTTCACAGTGTCTGTGTGAAGATTCTGGATAATTTATTTAAATGTGTTGTCCAGTTAGCTAATTTGTTTCAGCTGCATCTAATATGCTAGTAAACCTATATATTGAGTTTTTAAATTTTAATTAGGATTGTTACATTTTTCATTCCCAGAAGTTGTGTTTGGTTCCTGATCAAATCTGCCTGGTTGTTTTTTGTAGTTTTTTTTTGTCCTTCACTCATGTGTTCGTGTCCTCCTTTTATTTCTTCAAACTTACTATACATACGTAGTTTGTATTCTGGTCTGATAATCCTTCGCTCGCCTCATTCTCCTGCCTGTTGTTTTGGAGCCTCACAACGTGGACGTTAGGACCCCTGAGACGGGCCAGCCAGAAGGCTTTGAACTGTGAAGGGCTGGTCCTGATATTTTTCCTGTTGCTCTTCTTCACACACCCCTGTTTTCTTTGTTTTTTCTCCCTCTTTCTCAATTTACTTTTTTGAAAGGCTGATTCATTTCCATGGTTCAAAAAAACAAAAAAAGTGAAACTCATCTTTCCTGGCACCCAGTTGCTTCCCTACTGGCAGCCTGGGTTATATAGGTTTTTGCAGATACTTCCTGTGATATTTTATGCGTATTCAAGCAAATACAAATTTTAAAATTCATTCTGCCTGTAACGCAAATGATGGCATACCACACGTATTGTTCTTAACTTGTTTTTAATAAAAAATAGGTTTCTGGTTGTAAAAGAAATACATGCTTGTTTTGAATAACATGAATACCCAAGTGTCTACAAGTAGAAAGTCAAAGTCTCCCTGGAATTTCATTCCCCAGAGATAACCTCTATTATGTATCTATAGATATAGATGTACATCAATGGGTTTATGCAACAGATATTGTTCTGTAACCTATTTTTTCTTTTTCTCCCAATAATACTTCATGACATCTTTCCATGAATCTTTCCATGTCTCCACATAGTCCCACAGCTAAGTGCTTGGGCTTTGGAGTCAGACAGAGCTAGGTTCTAATACTAGCTCTGTAGCTTAGCAGCTATAGGACTTTTCACATCCTCTCGGAGCCTCAGTTTCTTCATCTGTAAAATGGGGATACAAATAGTATATACCTCATGGTGTCGTTCTGAGACCTTAATAGCATGAATGATGTGCTTCCTGTGGGGTCAGATACTTCACAAGCCCTCAGCAAGTGGTAATTTTTATGATGACTTCCTTACCCTTTATAAGCCACATAGAATTTGTAGTGCGAAGTGTCACCATTTATTAATCATTTCCCTTTGATGGGCCTTTTTTTTTTTTCTTTTCTTTTTGAGACGGAGTCTCACTCTGTTGCTTAGGCTGGAGTGCAGTGGTGCAATCTTGGCTCACTGCAACCTCCGCCTCCTGGGTTCAAGTGATTCTCCTGCCTCAGCCTCCCGAGTAGCTGGGATTACAGGTGCCTGCCACCATACTTGGCTAATTTTTGTATTTTTAGTAGAGATGGGGTTTCACCATGTTGGCCAGGATGGTCTTGAACTCCTGATCTCAGGTGATCCACCCACCTCGGCCTCCCAAAGTGCTGGGATTACATGCATGAGCCACCACACCCAGCCTGATGGACTTTTTTTAATTAACCATTTTCCCTTTGATGGACAACTTTTTTGCTATAAGTACAACTCAGTGAACACTGAACACGTACCCTTTCAACAAGAATGTCTTCTTTTTGTGAATTCCCTGCCATGGGGTGGCTGGGTCCTATGGATTCTAATCTCTGCATCCTCTTTCTCTCCAAGGAGGAAGTGAAAATACCCCATGGAGTGAAGCTTGTGTGTTACGTAGGTTTTTACGTTTTATTACTGCTTTTCTTCCTCCGTTTCCTCAGGTGGGGTGGAGTGGCAGGGCTCCTCCACAGTGGATGTGGAGATCCTACCCCCACCCAGCCTGCCCTGCCCCGGTGGATCCTAGTGCTCCCCTCCCTCTATAATGTTGTAATGTTGGATCTTAGACTTTTAGTTTCCTGCAGACCTTGGAACCTGACCATTTCATGATCATTCATTCAAGGATTATTAGTCTTCAGACTCACCTACTTTTAAAACAATCCCCTATGGTTTGCAATAAGTGAAAAGAATTGAAACACACTTAAAATGGGCTAAAAGCCTAAAGAAAGCAAGAAAAGAGGAAGGAGAAGGGGGATCTTGTTACAATAACACCTTACTCTCTACCAATCCTGGAAAGGTACACCTGCCAGGCTCAAAGTTAACACTGAGCTTCCTGGCAGCCATAGCAAAAAGGGGAGCAGGATAGACTCCATAGTTCATTAGAAGAACAAAATCTGTGCACCTTGAAATGGTCATGAAAGGATTTCTTTAATCAGCAATAGAGGAGTGATCAGCAGCCTTACAGAGTGTAAGCCTTACAGATGACTACATTTGGCTGCTTCAAGGGAGAGGCAGACAAGTCAGTGACCCCTGAAAGGGTCACGACAGAGCTTTGAACAGGAGGAGGTGGAGTCAGAACAAGGCGTGTCCCTTCTGATGAGATGCATCTGTGGTCAGAAGGAGGGTGAGAGGGTCCTGGCACAGAGTCCAGCTAACTGTGAATGTGACTGGGGGTTAAGGGGGAAGTTGAGAAAGGATGGGGATGGAGACAGGCTCCTCTCTTGGGACAGAGGCTAGCCAGGTCGCAAACATTCACTGAACACTATGTGCCAGGCCTTTTCCAAGCATTGGGAATTCAGGGGGAACCAAGACAGGCGTATTCTCTATCCTCAGGGAGCTTATAGTCCAGTGGGAGATTACAATTACAGGTGAGGCGAGCACTCTGAAGGTGGGGACAGTGGCTGGCCCTGCTTGCTTCTGAAGTGCGATCTCCCTCGTAGCTGGGTTCTGGGCCAGTGATCCAGCTCCTGGGGGCCGTCAGCCACGGCCAGGCAGCGGGGCAGCTGCCGCCAAAGCTGGAGGTTCTGGAGGACCTGATGGAGGTCAGCTCACCCTCACCTGCCCAGAGGCTCAGAAGAAAGAAGAGGCCCATGGCGCAGGGCCCCGCTGGGTGCCAGGTACAGAACGAGCGATGCCATTTAATCCTGCTGGGAGAGGCACCTTCACACCTGATTCACAGAGATGTCCCTGAGGCTTAGACAGAGGGTGCCACTTGCTTGCGGTCATTCAGAATAGCCAGAGGCAGGGTTAGGCCCCAGCCTGCATGGCTGGCCTGGGCTCCATGTGTACTTCCTTCTGCAGCTCTGAATTCAGGGTGGACTGGCGGAGGGAGGGGCTGGGCCTCCAGTGCATCTGGGGAGGGAACAGTCCCTGGCCTCCATTTCCAGCTAACTAGCTTGTCTGCTCCCTGCCCCAAGGTTTTCCAGCCTCCTCCAGGAGGCACAGCAGGGGACCCTGGTGGCCTCTCTCACCCCTTCTACCCTCCAAGAAGCGGTTCCCTGGCCCTTGGCGACCCCACCTCGGACCCTGCGTGTCCCCAGGTGAGTGCTTCTGCCCTGGCCACGTGCCTCCTTCATTGGAGCATGGGTCAGGGAGGATGTGGGAGTGGGGAGGTGACTAGAGGAAGCAGTGTCCCCTGGGCTGGAAGGCTGGGCCCACCAGCACAGCCTCAATTCCTCACACCTCCCCCACAGAGTGGCCCAATGGAGGCTGAAGAGGAGCCTCTGCTGGAGCGGGCAGAGGACTCAGGTGAAGGGCCCTGGAGGGAGCCTCCTCTGCTGGCCCCTGGCTTCCAGAGACTGTTGGGGTCTGGGGAGGACAAGGGCCCAGCTCCTGGCCCCAGCCCCTGCTACGACTCTTCTCTCCCCACATCCCATCAGCCTGTAGCTCCTCCCCAAAGGGGTGGGGGCCACTGGCTGCCTGGTCTTGGCTCCCAGATGGATAGAGGGAGAGGTCTAGGTCTTCGAGGGTGGGACCCCTCTCCGGTCTGCCTAAGCCCGTCAGTCTTGAGTCAGCCCCCTCCCCTTCCCCCTGGGCACCCCTGGGAGCTTGTGACACTCTCTCCCCACAGCTCAGCTCCAACAGGAGAAGCCATCCCTGTATATCGGGGTGCGGGGCACTGTTGTCCGTTCCATGCAGGAGGTGCTGT
The DNA here is from genome assembly GCF_003255815.1 of Theropithecus gelada. Lineage (NCBI taxonomy): Eukaryota > Metazoa > Chordata > Mammalia > Primates > Cercopithecidae > Theropithecus > Theropithecus gelada. The sequence goes on along the minus strand of NC_037668.1, from coordinate 59,295,643 downwards.
GGACTCGGTGAGACCTTGCTCCCCACTCCCCTGACATCCCAAGGGCCACCCTCACATGCCCCCATCTCCAGGGCCCTGCCACGTTCTAAGGGCTTCTGGGTGTCTGGCTAACCCTGTTTGGTAGCTGTGCCAGGTCTCTTGCCCACACAAAGAGCCAGTGGAGAGCTGAAATTTGAAGCTGAGTCTCTCTGGCTTTAAGGCTGTGCTTCCCCACTCAGCTGCTGCAGTTCTTAGCCTCGGCTCAGGTCCATCCACGTCAATATCACCCGCAGCAAATACTTTCACACAGTGAGAGGCTGTGCTGGGAGCGGCTCAGAGATCTGAGCCCAGAGCTCTCATTTGCTGATGGAGAGACCAAGGCCCAGAGGGGGTCAGACTTTGCAAAGTCCACATAGCAAGTCAATGACAGATGACACCGAGGGCCAGGGCTCCGTTCCCTCCCCCTGACTCCTTCCTTACTCTGACCTGATCCCAGCTTCCTCCCCTCCATGCATCCCGTGGGCCAGAGATGGGTCATGAACTGGCGAGTCAGACAATCGGGTTTCAAATCTTGCTTTTGCCACTAATTACACGGCTGTGAGTAAGCCCCTTATTTTCTCTGAGCCCCAGTAACCCCATCTGTAAAAGGCGAATGATCCTATCTCCTCCTCACAGAGTAGGGATGAGAATAAGTAGGTTCCTGCAGGGAAACACCCATGACAGGAACAAGTTGGCCCAGACCCTGCTGCCCACCCATTTGCCTCCCTCTGGGATTAAGTGCCTGGAGAGCCTCCTGGGCTCAGTGCCCCCCCGCCCTGCCCTGGCCTCTACAGCCTTCGGGAGCTCCCAGACTCGGTGCTGAGTGAGGAGGTGGTGAAGGGCATCGCTGCTGGCATTGAGGCAGCCCTCTGGGACCTGACGCAAGGCACCAACGGCCGGTACAAGACCAAGTACCGCAGCCTGCTGTTCAACCTGAGGGACCCCAGGAACCTGGTGAGCAGGGCTTTGGGCTGGGCCGGGTCCCCTCTCTGAATCTCAGAGCCCCTGCAGGATGCTGGAGTGGGGGAGCTCTTTCAGGGTATGGTGCAGCCTTGCCCCCTACCCCCACAGGACTTGTTTCTCAAAGTGGTTCATGGAGATGTCACCCACTACGACCTGGTACGGATGAGCTCGATGCAGCTGGCCCCCCAGGAGCTGGCCCGCTGGCGGGACCAGGAGGAGAAAAGGGTGAGTGCTGAGCCCAGTCAGGATGGGTGAGGGGATGTGGGGGCAGTGTGGGTGGCCTGAGGTTGGAAGAGGGAGAGACAGAGACAGGGAACGAGGGAGGAGGAATTCAGAAAGACAGAAACAAGGAAACGGAGAAGGCAGACAGGGAGTCAGAGAGACCCTCCCCACAAGAGAAACAGGAGAAGGGGTGGAAATGAAAGGGACTGGGGATGGAGAGCTTGGTAGAGATGTGACACACTTGGTTTTCAATGGAGCTGGACTGTGGGGTCGGGGGCTGGGGGAGGACTGTGGTGAGACCTGGAGTCTGGAGTCCTGAGGTACCTCTCTTCCTATCCCAGCTTCAGATGCCCTGGAAAAGACTGGAGGTCTTCCTGGTACCCCAGGTTGAGGGAGGGGCCCCATAGCCCCCAGGATTCACAGCTGTGTCCCCATGTACCCTGTGGCCGTGGGTCTCTCCCTGCCTGGGGTCTGCTCTGGGACAGGGAAGCTGTGGCACTGAGCGGGCTTTGGAGAATGCTCACCTCATATTTGTTGGTGGCCCAGTGAGAGAAGAAGGGACTGATTTAGGGGCTGAGGCCACTGGGATGGGGCGAGGCACTCCAGCCCCTGCACTGGAAGACACCGAACTGATTAGAATGAGTAACCAGAGTCCATCAGGTGAATCTGTCCACTAGAGGCTGAGCTTCTGTCCAGGCTCTGTGGGGGTCAGGGATCAGGACCGCCTTTGTAATTTGCGGGAGCCAGTGCAGAATGAAAATGTGGGGCCCTTTGTTCAACAACTGCTGAGAATTTCAAGGTGACAACAGAGTGCTAAACCAAGCGTGGGCCTCCTAAGTGCAGGGCCCTGAGTGATTGCACAGATCTCATGCCCACGAGGCTGATCCCCCCAGACAGGAGCAGACCCCCTGTCCTCCAGGGGTTGTTAGAAAAGGAGAGACAGGTTTTCGGGAAGCATTGCAGGTAGAGTGACATTGATCAACAGTAAGACTCACAACTAGCATTTACTATGAGCCATGTTCCAGGCTAAGCACTCTATATATGTTGTTTAATATAGTGCTTTTAATTAGATTCCTACAGAACAGATAAACTGAGGCTTAGAGCAGCTAAGTGCTTGCCCCAGGCCATACCATCTTATGAATTTTATTAATGGCCCAGTGGGAACTCCAGAGCCTGCACTCTTTCAGCAATACCACACCCTTCCCAGAAGAGGATGAGGTACAGTCAGAGGTTGAATTGACCTGGGGTGAAAGCAAAATCTAGGAAGGCTTCCTGGAGGAGGCAGGACTTGAAGGGTGAATCAGTGGAATATGGAGAGGTAGCGCTAAGGGTGGAGGGCTTCCCAGGGGAAGGGTATGACGGAAGTAGAAGTGTTGACGGAAGTAGAATTGTGAGGCCCCTCACAAGAGAGCGGCCTCAAGGGAGGAAAGTGAGCACTTGGGCTTTTGATGGCCAGAGGTCCCCTAATTGGGCTCAGCTTGGGCTGCTCCGCCTCTTCAGGGCCTGAATATCATTGAGCAGCAACAGAAGGAGCCGTGTAGACTTCCAGCCTCCAAAATGACCCACAAGGGCGAAGTGGAGATCCAGCGGGACGTGGACCAGATGCTGACCCTGGAGGATCTGGTGGTAAGTTGGAGCGTGACCTGGTGCTGGGCAGAGCCCATGCCTGGGGGTCCCACGCCTCGCCTCACCAGCGGTGTGGCCTTGGGCATGTCACCTGACTGCTCTGAGGCCCACTTTGTTTGTGATAAAATAGGGACCGCGATCCTTAATGCATAGGGGAACATGGGATGGGACAGTGCTGCTGGCACAGGCCTGCCAGTGCCTTGTCACTGTCGGTCCTCCTCCTTTTGGCCTTACCCCAAGGTCCCCACATGAGTGGTATTAAGTCCCATCATCATAGTCATCTCCAACCTCAGGCATTCTGCCCAGATCTCTGCTGGGAAGCAGCAGGCTGCGCTGTTCCAGGCAGTGACTTTTTCAGATGGAAGGAATGAAGACCCTCTGTATTCAGTGGATTGGTTCAGGGATGCTCCAGGCAGGGAACCACCCGGTGCCCTGGCAGTCCATCCAGAGGGCCTCCTGGAACTTGTCCTCAGACCTGGAAAGCCAACAGGAGTGACAAGAGTCTAGGGGTCTTGGCGCCGAGGGTCTGCTCCATCCTTACGTCCGTCCTGCTCCTTCCTCCCCCTTGGCCCCGGCTTGCACATAGCCTGACATGGTGACTCAGCAGCCCCAGAATCCGTGAAGCCATCATCTCAGACTCCTGCAGTTGATTAGAACTTTCCCTTGGCTCCCTTCGGTCATTCTCAGAAGGCCACTCTGGCTGTAGTTGAGTGTTGTGTGCGTCAGATGTTCACCTGGGTCTCATTAGCTGCGTGTTCAGGAGAGGGGTGCAGGGCAGGTCCCTTGAACTATATTCAGTCAGTCAGTACATTTATGGGCACCTACCAGGTGCCAGGCACGGTTCTAGGCACTGGGGAAGTGACAGTGAACAGACAGAAATCCCTGCTCCCCACTCCTACCACTAATATTCAGGCCAACGATTGGGAGAACTTCTACCTGTGCCAAGAGGAGCCCCAAGGGGTGTGGCTGCTCCCCAGTCTAAATCAGTTTGTATTCCCTGAACAAACTGAAGGCAATATAGGAGAAAAACCTAGATAGCCCCGAAGAGGAAGAGAGAGAGGAGGTGGGAGGGGAGGGGAGGGGAAAATAACACATGATAACAATCTTTACTGTTTATTGAACACCTGCTATGTGCCCCTTTACAAGCAGTGTCTCATTTACATCTCACAATGGCCTAGGAGATCGGTGCTATTCCCTGGCCATTTCTGGGGTGCGGAACCTGACGCCATTTACACAAGGTCACATATGTGTGGTGGGGAAGCTGAGATTTGAACCCATCCTGTCTGACTCCAAAGCCTGTGCTTTGAGACTGTTCTGGAGGTGGTTGATAAGAGCAGAGTTTCAAAATCTTCTTAAACCGTCCTAAAGCAATGATTGTTTTATGTTTAAAGCTATTTCTAGTATGAGGAAAAAAAGTGATTTGGCAATAGACGTCAAGAGTCTTTAAAATGTTCCTTATCCCTGATTCTGTCATCTGCTTCTGAAATCTTATCCTAAGGACATAATTTAAAGTTTAGGAAACTACTTTCTGCACAAAAATGTCCTCACTGCTATTTAGTAATAGTAAAAACCTGGAAATGACCCAAATGCATAGCAACAGAGGTGAGGTGTCCACTCCAGTCTCACCCCATCACAGCAGTGTCTATGGGGACTATATGACGTGACAAACGCCTCTGCTATTATTAGTGGACAAAAAGAGAACACTAAGTTGAATATTTTATCCCAGCTATTTTAGGAAAAGGACCCCCAAGCCCCGTGTATAGAAAAAGATTATAAAGGGCAGGGTGCGGTAGCTCACGCCTGTAGTCCCAGCACTTGGGGAGGCCGAGACAGGCGGATCATGAGGTCAAGAGATCAAGACCATCTTAGCCAACCAACATAGTGAAACCCTGTCTCTACTAAAAATACAAAAATTAGCTGGGCGTAGTGGTGCACGCCTATAGTCCCAGCTACTCAGGAGGCTGAGGCAGAAGAATTGCTTGAACCTGGGAGGCGGAGGTTGCAGTGAGCCGAGATTGAGCTACTGCACTCCAGCCCGGGCAGCAGAGCGAGACTCCGTCTCAAAAAACAAACAACAACAACAAAAAACCAAAAACCAAAAAAACAAACAAACAAAAAACAATCACAAAAGAAATATCAACAGTGGTCTCTGAGTGGTGGGACAAGAAGGGATTTTCTTTTTAATTTTCAAGTTTTGGTGTTTTCCACATTTTCTTTATAAGTTCACAGTATTTTGGTAATAAAACAACATTTATTATTGAGAAAAATAAACCATATCCTGGGGCCCTCTACCCATGGAGGGCTCCTGGCGTCCCCAGCCACCTTCTCAGCCTACCCCTCTGTCTTCTGCCTCCCAGGGACCGCAGGTGTTCATGGACTGCAGCCCACAGGCCCTGCCCATCGCATCAGAGGACACCACGGGGCAGCATGACCACCACTTCCTAGACCCCAACTGCTGCATCTGCATGGGTGGGAGGGGACACGGGAGGGGTGCAGGGGTGGCGGCCAGGCTGGGGCTGAGCATGCAGTTCAGCAGCAACAGGGATTTGTGGCCTGGGGAGAGGGTGGCAGAGCGGGGGTGCCTGTGCCCCAGGTCACCTAGAAAAGCACCTGGTTCAACCCTGGCTCTAAAGCCCTGGACTGGCTTCAGTGCCGCTGCTGCCCTTGTTTCAGCTCCTGCCTCTGCTATTTGTAGACCGGGAGTCCTCGAATGAGCTGCTAGGCTCCTCCAAAGCCGCCAAGAGCTGCGGGGACAATATCTTCCAGAAAGCCCTAAGCCAAACTCCTATGCCTGCTCCAGAGATGCCCGAAGCCAGGGAGATGCCTCCCACAGAACCACAGGACAGGTGTGGGGTTGGGAGCAGGGAGGTGGATAACCCAGCAGGGCTGAGCGGGAGGCCACCAGCTGGGGCAACAGACATAGCACTGGCTTTTTCTGTGTGGCCTTGGGCAAGTCTTCCCTCCCTTGGGAGCCTCACTTTCCCCATCTGTGCAATGGAACTAATCGTCCCAGCCTCCTGGCTGCCCCCTGCACAAGACCAAGCTTGGGCCAATGTTCCAGTCCCCACAGTGCTGGGGAAGTCCTCATGGCCTGCTCTGTCTTCTATCCCTCCCTCTAGGGTCCCTCCATCTGGGCTCCAGGTGTCTGCTGCACCCACAAAGGCCCTGCCCTGCATGCCACCCTGGGAAGGTGTTCTGGACATGTTCTCCATCAAGCGGTTCCGGGCCAGGGCCCAGCTGGTCTCGGGACACAGCTGTCGGCTCGTCCAGGTGCACCTGCCCTCCTCGCCAGGGACTCCCTTACACACTGACCAGCCTAGGCAGCCTCTCTCTTTTGTTTTCCTTTCCTCTCCCCTCCCCCCCCCCCCCCTCCCCTCCCCTCCCCTCCCCTCCCCTCCCCCTCACACATTCTAAAACAAGTCATGGACACTCCTCTCTGTGCCTGGCCCTGTGCGAGGCATGGGAGTAAATGAGATGTTGGTCCCATTCCTACAGAGACAAACAGGGCGAAAGACTCCTTGTCACCCAAAGCACATAGCAAGAAGGGCCCAAAGGAGGGTTTTAAGAGTGATCGTTGAGTGACTTAATGATCAGCTAAAGTGTTGGATGAGGGCAGAGGATAGAGGAGGGAGGGAGGGGCTTCGGAGAAGTTGTAGATTAGCCAGGAGAGGCTGCAGACCTCCATGGGGCAATTAGAGCTTCCTGGGCAGCCACCGAGGGTACTGGAATACTGCCTGCCCATCTTTGCCACAGGCTGCAACCTTCCAGGTGGCTGGGAATGCGTCCACCCCGAGTGGTGGGAAGCTGGGGGGCTGACTGGCCATCCTTCCTGCCCCCAGGCTCTGCCCACCGTGATCCGCTCGGCAGGCTGCATCCCCTCCAACACTGTCTGGGACCTTCTGGCCAGCATCTGCCCAGCCGAGGCCAAGGTAACTGCCCACTCTTGAGCATCCCTTCTTTTCCTAGCACCTTACTCCCACCCTTGTGCCCCCTCCCTCTCCATTTCCAGAGCAGAGGCCTGGCTTGGATATCTGGCTCTAGTTCCCAGAGTGACTGCAGACTCACTGTGTGACCCTGGGCAGGTCCCTCTGTTTCCTCCTCTGGAAGATGGGGACATACTTTCTTACGGGGTTCTCAGGTTTCAGGGAGCCCAGGGGTGTTGGCAGGAGCAGAGGATGACTGCGCTTACAGCTGCTCTCCTCCTGCCACCTCAGGACGTCTGCGTGATCAGACTGTGCCCACATGGGGCCCGGGACACCCAGAACTGCCGCCTGCTCTACTCATACCTCAATGACAGGCAGCGCCACGGCCTGGCCTCTGTGGAGCACATGGGGATGGTCCTGCTGCCCTTGCCTGCCTTCCAGCCCCTGCCCACCAGGCTGCGCCCTCTGGGGGGCCCAGGTGAGTGCCCAGTCCCCATACCAGACCCTGCCTCTGCTCACTTGGTGACCAGACCAGGCACGGTTGACACAGTCACCCAGCAGAGGCAGGCACATCTCAGAAGGGAACTCCTTACCCAGCCAGGCAAATGTGAGAACAATGACAGCAATAGCTGATGCTTGGATATCATGAACTGCGTGCCAGCCATTGTTCTAAAAGCTTTACCTAGACGAATTCTTGTAGTCTCAAAATCACTCTATGAGAATGGTACTATTAGACTAGACTCTCCATCTCATAGACGGAGAAACTGAGGGAGGAAGAAGGCAAGTGACTTGTCGAAAGTCACACAGCCAGTCAGTAGCAGAACTGGGCTTCACTCCCAAGCAACATGACTTCAGAAACCTGGCCCCTAACCACCACACCACACTGCCTCTCAAGGTAGGCACCCTTGCAGAGAAACTCCTGGGACACCCAGGCAGCAGGACAGAGGCAGGACCTACACACACTTGACTGTAACTGTCACCTCAGAGAGGAGGGAGAGAGGTTTCACCACAGCCGCGGGGGGACCAAGCTCGGCCTCTGTGCACAGACACCCTCCACGGTGTGGCTCCGGAAAGCAGCGAGGGTGGCGGTGGGGCTTTACCCACTCCTGAGCAAAGCGCTTGGCCTTTCGACGCTCCATGTCCTGAGACAATGAGGTAGACTTTGAGTCTGTAGAGTCTTCAGGTCAAACCATCCATATGCCAGCCTCAGCCGGATGAGCCTTAATCCTACAGAGCTCAAATCTTCCAAGACAGTCCCATCTTCCCACTTACTTTTCCCAGCATCTCATGGGCCCCATCTCACTGCGGAGAAGCCCTTCCTGGGATCTAGCCTCCAGATCTGCTGCAGCTAAGCTGAACACAGTTCTCCCTCACAGGCCTTTGGGCTCTTCCTGTCTCCCCTCTTCTTTTCCCAGGTCTGGAGGTCACTCACTCAAGTCTGTTGCTGGCTGTGCTGCTCCCCAAGGAAGGGCTTCCAGACACAGTAGGGTCCAGCCTCTGGCTGGGGAAGGTTCAAAAGATGGTCTCCTTCAACAGTAAGGTGGAGAAGAGATACTACCAGCCAGATGACAGGAGGCCGAATGTGCCCCTGAAGGGCACCCCTCCCCCAGGAGGTGCCTGGCAGCAGAGCCAGGGCAGGGGCAGTATAGCTCCAAGGGGAATCTGTGCTTGGCAGAGGCCCCCCAGAGGCAGGGGGAGGCTCTGGCCAGAGCCTGAAACCTGGCAGGGTCCTGGGCGAGGGCAGTGGCCCCCAGAACCAGACTTGCGCCAGTCCCAGCATCCCTATTCAGTAGCACCAGCTGGTCATGGCTTTGGCCGTGGCCAGCACCTCCACAGGGACTCCTGTCCCCACCAAGCCCTGCTCCGGCACCTCGAATCCCTGGTGACTATGAGTCACCAGCTCCAAGCCTTACTGTGCCCCCAGGACAAGAGCTCCATTTCCTGCCCTCTGCAGTGTCTGTCCAGCCCCCTTGCAGCTCCGGAGCCCTCTGGCCCAGCCCCTGACTCCTCTTTGGGGATTACAGATGAAGCTGGCTCTGAGTGTCCCTTCCCTAGAAAGGCCTGACCCTCCTTACCCACCAGAATGGGTTTTGATGCCCTCACTAGTGTTGAAGCCGGTTCCAGAGAGAGACGGGGCTGCAAGGAGAGGATGGTTAGGTCTACCCACCTGCCCTGTTTGAGCTTCTTGTTTGACAGTGTTTGCTGTTGATTTTTTTGTTCAATAAAGAATTTGGCAAAATTGGGATTGCATCTGCTAGCTGGTCAGGAGAGCCCCTGGTCCTGGTCCGATGGTTGGGTGGGTGTGTCAGTGAGTGTCTTGTGCACAAATGTGCAGCCTTGCTCATTGCTGATCTGAGGTCCTGAACCATCACTGTGCCCCAGGGCACAGCTATTGCCATGGTAGTTTCTGGAGGCATTTTGCAAGTATTCTGAACTGGAAGGAAGAGGAAGTGGTGGGAAAGACAGTAGGACCAAGGTTGGGGGTGGAGAGAGAAATGGACAGAGCCTTTTGGAGGATCACAGACATCAAGAGATTGCTAGAGAGAAAAAAAGAGCAAGTTGCAGTGGTTTTTAAATTTTTCAGTTAATACTAAGATCTTTTTCCTTTGACTAGATGGGGAAGGACAGTACATACCTCCACCCTATTCCCTCCGAGTCTCTGTGTCTATGTGCTTCTGGGGGATCTCTGTGCATGGGTGTGCCTGCAAGCATGCGTGAGTATCCGTGTGAGTTTCATGGCCTGCCTGTGTGTAGGTCTCTGTTGAGGAAGTCAGGAGATCCAGATTGAGTGACTCCTCTCTGTATCTCTTGCCAGATCCCAGAGGCTGGTATTAGAAAATGTCAAAGGTCTTAGCCTTGGTGGTGGGCATTCAGGGTGGGGTTGGAGACTGCTATTAGGGTTGGATGGTGCTGCCTTGCCTTGGGGCTAGAATAATCTTCTAACAGCAGCTGTAACTGTCAAGTGTCTCATGTGGGGTGTACGTCGTGAGAACTGAGTCTGCGGACTGATGGGGGAACCAGCTGCCAGGGCCAAACCAACCCAGCGTGGGTAAAGGGGCCTGGCTTCCAGGAGAGAACCTCTAGAACCCCACCCTTCGCCCCGGGCCCAGAAGGGCCCTAACTCCCTCCTTGCCCACCCCTTCGCAACGTCCACCCATGTACAGGCCTCTCCCTGGACCCTGCCGGACTGGGAGGGGTGGGGCGATGTTGGGTTGGGGGAGCCCCTCTTCTCTGCCCCATGAGCTCTGCGGCTGCCCTACCGGCGGAAGACAGCAGAGGGGGCCCTCGGCCTTGGGATGGAGGTCGGGGCTGGCAGGACCGGAGTCAAAGCTGGGGGTGGGGCGAGGTGCGGGAACTCAGCAGAAGGAGTTGGAAGCGGGGGCGGCATGGGATGCGGGTGCGGGTGCGGTGCGGGTGAGGGGCAGGGAGAGGGGGCTGGACGGTTGAACCGGGGGAGGAAGCGGGGCTCCTTCGGGAACTTTTCCGGCTCGGAATGGCCTGGGAGTGCCGCAGCCTCCGCACTATATGCAAATGACGCAAATTACTATGCAAACCTACAGCTCCGTTTTGAGCTCACAGTTTGGGTGGTTTTCCTAATGCAGTTGGTACGGAGGGAAACGACTGTGCACCACCTCCCCTCCAGGCCCAGGGCTTCCTCCAGAGAGCTGCCAGAGCCGCTCTCCTGGAGCACGCAGGGAAGAGCGAGCTCTGTACTCTGGGCAGGGATGTCCTTTGGGGGCTTCAGTTTTCCCCTCTGTAAATGGGGGTGATAACGCGGCTCTGTAACAGCTCGCCCGTGGAAGGGCTGTAGGTGGGCCCCGCAATCCTGCAGCCTGCTAAACATGACACCCTCCCCCACCCTCGCCACCTTTTGGCCCCAGTCCACGAGGCCCTTGCCTCTCTGTCTTGGCAAAGGCCTGGAGCGAGGATTAGGCATGACGTTGCTAGGGGGCGTGGCTGGTGGTTGCTAGGCTCCAGGGACGTTGCTATGCAACGCTGGGCGGGTCTCGTTGCTAGGCCGGAGCTGGAATCGCCCCGGACCCAGAACGGACACCTTGCGCCCTGGGTTTTAGTGGAAGGCGCCTCAGGCTACCAGGGATCGCGACGCTGCTCTCCCGGTGACTTTCTTCGGGCCTGAGCTTCCCCCAGCTGGACGCAGTTTCTGAGGGTCCTTCCGGTTCACACACACTGTCACTCCGTGAGCCTCTTGGCTCCGGAGTGAAGAACGCTGCGTCTTTGTGCACGTGTCTGTGCGCCTGCCTGTTGTGGGGTGGGGGCGCAGAGCGGGTATCGCTTTTGGATTTCCATAGCAACTGCTCCTGTGTCACCCCATTGCTCCCAAAGGTTTGAGCGGTTGCTTGTACAAATTTACATATATCTGCATGTCATTAACATAGAGGCGGGGCCGGAACTTGTTGGGGCAACTATCCCTGGACGGTTCTCTTTACTGCTTCCTTATCCCGTCTGATGGGCACGTGGGCTGCGCATGCGTGTTTCGCCTGTCCGTGTTCTCATACGTGGGGTGGATGAGTGAGCTGTGATAGTGACCATCAGTTCCCTTTCCCCACGTCCCCTTATTGAACCCTTAGCATGAATCCATCCAGATATCCCTGACTGAAGACACTCGGCTTCCCAAGCAATGCCAGGCCTTGTTGGCACTCCAATTCTGCCCTTTTCTGGCTGTGTGGCCTTGCACACGTTTCGTTGCCCTCTCTGTGGCTCAGTTTTTTTCTCTGTAAACAGGGATACTAATCCCTAACTTACCAGGTTCCGGGGGGGTTAAACGGGATGCCACTTTTACACACACCAATTGCTGCTTTCTGGCATATAGTGTAGCAGGACGAGCCGCAGACAAAACTCCTCAGACACCGGATTACAGAAGGAAGTGGTCTATTCTGCGGGGAGCGTCCACAGATTCGCATCTTAAAAGCCGAGCTGCCCGAAAAAGACATTCTTGACCTTTTTAAAGGCTTACAACTTTAAGGGGTCCACGTGAAAGGGTCGTGATAAATCAAGCAAGCATGGGAAACGTGACTGGGGGCTACATGCATCAGCTAACAGAACAGAAAGTTTTATAATGCTTTTTTCGTACAGCATCTGGAATTTACGGATAACACAAGTAGTTTAGGTCAGGGGTTGATGTTATTACTGTTACTTTTTTTTAACTCCTAGGGCTGGGTGGTGGTGCCAAGGTTGTCTGGCTATTTATCTTACTTTTGTTTTTTTCCAACTTTTTGCTTTCTCTCTTTCCTCCTGTCTTGTGAACTGGGCAAAGTTGGGGGGAGGAGGGCGGCAGGAGTAGTAGTGGTCTCATTCCTTAATAGTAGGCACTCAGTGGTACTCCCTTCCTCCTTCCCTGGAGCCTGACTCTTCTCAGAACCCAACCAAAGCAAATCAACTTCCACTGCCGCTTAAGACATGCCAACTAGACACCAGAAGAACTTCCAGATGTCAGGGCAGACTGGATTTGACGCACAGGATGAGGACTATTGGTTTCCCTATTTGTCCTCCTCGGAAGCTGGAGGTCAGGTTGGTGAGTGTGGACCCTCCTCCCGCCTCCCCCTTACAGCCTTGTCTCTCTCAGGGAGCCCACTGGTTTCCAGAAAACTTGCTTTCTTGTTCCAAAGGCCTAGAGCCTGAGACGGCTGCAGCCGTGACAGCTGAGCTTGGGAGGCCCGAAGACCAGGGCGGAGCAGGTGGTGGCTGAGGAAGTACCTTCCAGGACTGAGGTGTTTGGGATGGAGCAGGACTGGGGTGGAAGGGAGACTGAGAGCAGAAACTGCTTGGAGAGCCACATGTCTGTACCTTTACCAGAGAGGACTGGGGAACCCTGGGGCCACCCCCTTGCCATTTCTGAGCCTGAGTTTCCCTGTTGTAGGCAGTAAGGACTCCTCTGTTGCAACTTGTGTGGGGGGTAAGAAATCAGCTCAGTATGGAGAACCCTCTCGTTGCTGCAGCTATGGTAACAGTGCTGTGGAGGGAGTTCCCTGTTCTTTGCGCTGTGCAAGCAGAAGCCGAAAGGGACCCCTAAAGTGTGCTGGATAGGAGCAGCAGAACTCCTAGAGGCTCTTGTTCATTTAAAAACTGGGGTTGGCTCCTATCCTAGGTGGAGGAAGATTGTTGGTGATGGACAGGGGTATAAGAACTGGGTTCCAAGGGATTGAGTGGTTTCCTGGAGGAGATAGGACTGTATGGGGCCATACTCTGCAGTTGTCACTCTGACTGCTGTATGCAAAACTGCTGTCTACTGGTGGATGGCCGTGGGCCAGCCACCTGTGCTCCACAGGTGAGGGTTCCAGGGACAGGCTGTGAGCCTGGCAGTGCCCGGCTGGCCCGCCTGTGTCCCACTCTGGGGGCCAATTAAGTCTCCATCCCTAGCCGTGCCGATTAACAGTTAATAAGGCAGCAAACACCTGCAGCTATGGAGGCGAATTAAGAGCAACAGTCGGCATAATACACAACCCAATAAGTGAGCAATTAACAACCGGAGAAAGATTAATAGAAGCAATTACGTCCTACTCGGAGCTCTGTAAATACAACTGTCAACGGCCAGGGTATTCAGTTCAGTCCTGCCTGGCCCCACCCCAGGCCACAGCCTCTGTTGGCAGGGGTGCCCACTGAGCCAGACTGTGGATCCTGGACCGCAGAGGCATGTACACAGGCACAGATATGCAAATGCACACAGAGATAAACACATCCAGACATAATCAGAGAGGTGGCCCACAGAATGCAGTCACAAAGATATAAAAATTCCCCACTGTCTCACATACTCACATTCACACAGTCGAGTACACACAGCACACATAGGGCCTTCCAGAAGCATATACAGAGATACACAGAAAAATACCCACAGTGTCACAAAGATACACTTTCACAGAGCTAGAGCCACACAGACTACCAGTGACATTCACATATACAAACTTAGACGTGTACACACACACAGCTTTCTACTCGTAGGGTCAGATGTGCATACAACCCTCCTGTGATGCCCTTCAGAGGATTGTCCATAGTGGGTGAGGGCAGCAGCAGGGCACTGGACTGAGAGAGAACTGGCGTGAACTGGAGAGAATTGGACTGAGAGAGAACTGGAGGGTGGGAGGGGACACAGGAGTGACAGAGTGTGTGTGAAAACATGCAAGTGTGTCTGCATGCATGTGACTGTAAGCATGTGCATCTTTACAAGAATGTGTTTCAGCCATGTACGGACACATTCCTGTGTGTAAACATGCATGTGTCTATACATTTGTGTGGCTGCATGAGGTGAGTGTCTGTCGTGATGCCTGGGTATATGTATGTGTGCTGTGCCCAGCAGATCTGTGACTACACTTGTGGGTGACTGGATCACATGTAATCATGCTGTGCTAGTGTCCATGTCTGGGTAATTGTGTGCCTGTACTTCCGAGTGGCTTTACACGTATCCTGTTTCTGTGCTGGGGCCGGGGACGGACGCTTGCCTGGGAAGCCTGGGATGGTGCCTGAAAGCAGTTGTCTCCCCACCGCGCACCACCGGAATGGGGCTCAAGGACAGGCAGGGAAGCTCTCAGGCTGACTTGGCTTCCCTCACAGGGACTTCCAGCCCCTTTCAAGAGATAGACATGGAGGTTAATTTCTCCTGCTTGAAAGCTGAGCCAGGAATTCACTGAGCACCTTCCTCTTAAAGTCACAGCTCCAGTCCCCACTGGGCTCAAGCCTTCCCCACCCTTGTCTCCACCCTGAGCTTCACTTGGAAAACCCCCAGACGTGAGACCCATGCACTTTGCTCACGTTCTGGGGCGTACACTGTCATGCACAGAATACAGTCACGCAGACACACAAACATGGCCAGTCGTGAATACGAACACATCAAATGCTGCTTATTGTCATACCCCGACCTAGCCACTGTGTGCACTGGCTGGCCACACACACGAAGGCCCACACAGCTGTACCCCCACATGCCCACTCGTCCATCACTCTCTGAGATGAGCCGAGTGCCAAGCCGGGGGGCCCAGAGGGGCATCCTGCGACAGGTCCCCCCACCTTCCCCAGCCTGGCCAGATGGTGGAGGCTGACAGGCCCCAAGGGAGCTCTCCATCACCGCTAACCCGCTGGCTGACAGGCGGGCACTGAGGCCTGGCTCCGCCAGAAGCAGGCCGGGGTGTAAATAAGGAAGTAATGAGGCTCATCAGCTTCTCCCCTCAGCCCCTGCTGTCCTAGGCCAGGATAGAGCCTGTCCCAAGGTCTCTCATTCACAGTCAGACATCTACAGGACACGGAAGGACTTGGTTGAATGTGGGCATTCTCCCTCTAATGCCACAGGCACGGGGCCCCTTCTGCAGGGTGAGCCACTCACCAGGCCAGAGCTGACCTTGCAGAGAGCCTGCCTCCCCTATCTGCCTCCCACCATCTAATCAAAACAGGCAGAACACAGTAATGTTCAGGGAAACAGATCTGAGGGCCCCAAAGCCAAATAGTCTGTCTGTCAGTCTCTTCTTCCATCAGTCCGTCCAGCCTTCTGTTTGACTTTTATTCACTCAGTCCTTGTTTTTCATTTATTCACTTGCTCATTCAGTCATTCAGCCAATAAAGACTTTAAACAAATCATGACATTCAGTCCAATGACCTGGCTGTCCTCCTGGCACCCCTGGCCTGGGGGTGCAGGAGCTGGGAAAGGAGAAAAGGGGCCTGGGCTGTGAGGGAGGAGGAAGAGGAAGTGGAGGGGATCCCCTTCCCCTGCTTCTTGCTCAGTCTCTTAAATGAAAGAGAAGGGGCTTCTGCAGCTGGAGAGAAAAAAAAAGCCAAATCCTAGGATAATGGATAATAATAGCTAACGCTTACGCACTGGTACTCTGTGCCAGGCACTGTTCAAATTGCTTTACATGAATTAACTCAGTTCATCCTCATAACAACTCTGAGAGGCAAGTACTATTATTAACCCTACTGGGGGGGCACAGGAAGGTTAAGTAACTTGCCCAAGGTCAAACAGCTTGTCAGAGCCACCCCAAGTGTTTAAAGAGCCTAGGGCAACAACACAAAAGGAGGTCCCCAGCCCTCTGCCCACCCCTCTTCTCATCCTACCTTGGGCTCCATCCTGCAGTATAAGGGCCCTTGTATGCATGCCTGTGGGCACCCCAACACTCCAGTCCCTGCTTGGTCCACACTCCTGGCAAACAGCCACCCTTTGGGCTTGAGGAGGAAGGATGCGCATGGGAAAGTGGCTCTATAGACCCTGGTTGCTGGCTTAGGCCTCCTTGGGCAGGGAATTCCAGGGTTGCGGGTTGGAATATGGCCTAGAAGGGGACTGGAGCTCCGGGTGGACCCTGAACCTTTGAATTCCTCACCCCCATGCAGAAGAGGGCCAAAGGGTGTCATCTAAAGTGGGACCCCAGGGCATGGACCTTGTTTGCCCAGGTCTGAAAGTCCTGAGGACAGTAAGTGGCAGGTCCCAGATATCCCAGTCATTCCTGCCAGAGAGGCCCTCTCCCGAGACTGGTGGGGGCTGAGGTTTACTTCCTCATCCCAACTCTGACCTTACCAAGTTCAGGCCATTTCCACCAATGGGTACGCACCCCAGCTCCATGCTGGGTGTCAGGGTCTGTTGAGGATGACTCAAATTGTTTTCTTACTGTAAATTGACCAGTTATGGTTGTATTTATTTGTGGGGTACAAAGTGGTGTTATGAGTTTTTAATATACTGTGGAATGATTAAATTAAGCTAATCAGCATATCTTGCTTCTCAAATATTTAACTTTTTTTGGTGATGAGAACATTAGAAATTTACTCTGTTAGCGATATGTCACCCCTCCCTCTCCGTTTCCGCCAACATTCCCATCCTTCCTGACCAGGGATTGGGGAAGAAGTGGAGGCTCCTGGGATTGGATGGGGACCTTCCCCATCAACACAGCCAACCCCTGCCTCTGCTTCCCCAGGATTCCTGCTGGGCCTCCAGAGGCTTTTCCACACAATTTACCAGGCCAGGAATTTCGATCTCTGGTGCCAGCCAGGCCCTTGTTATGCAAATATAGGGAAATGAGATGCAAACAGAGCCGTCCCAGATTAACAGAGAAATCCCTGGCAGCTGGAGGAGTCACCTTAAAGTCAGTTCACCCCAGCTTCCCCAGTACCCCTCTCCCAGGCTCTGTCGGGCTGGGCCTGCCTGGCCCCTCCCCCTCCTGGCCACCACTTTTCTACCCCCTCAGAAGCCTGCTCAGACACAGAAAGGGGCTGGACAAGGGGGGCTACCAAGGTTTGTGCAGCAGCTTGAGATCTCTGCCCCCTCCCCTCACTTTAAAGAAATCCAGGCAGGGGTGGAAGTTAGCAGGGGGTGGTGAGTGGAGCTGAGCCAGAGGGAGACCCTCTGTTTTGCCCCATAGAAGAGGGAATTCACACACACACACATGCACACACACATGCACACACACACACACAGTTGAGAGTGAGAGCAGCCCCTGCAATACACACATATACACTTACACTGACAATGACACGTAAGCCTCGCAACACCACCCTACAGGCCTGGCCAAGCTCCCCTTCCCCTGATGCCATCAGTCAAAGCACAGACACTCAGAGGCTGCAGTGCAGAGGGCGAACAGGCTGTGTCCCTGGCCTGGGCCCTGGTGGGTGGTGGGTGCTGCTGGTAGGCCCCTGGCTGTATTTGAAGACAGAGGAAATGCAAGATCCCACCTGGGGCATGACCCCCAGGAAGGAGGCTGGGAGTGTGTGGAAGAAGCCGCAGCATGGATGCTGCCCACCAGAACCCCTTAGGGTGTTCAGCTGGTGTCTATGCCCTGGGCGTGCCTGGGGGAGCCTGGCCCCTGACCGGCCCAACCAGCCCAGGCCCAACTTCTAAAAATAAGAGCCGAGAATCTCAGCCTCTGGTTGGTTCTGCAGGAGCCTGTTGCCTTGGCAACGTCTTCTCAGAGGCCTCCCTCCTGGCTGGGCTGCCCCGTTGAGCTGCGGGTCCCTGTGCCAGCCCCCTGTGTTGGCCTCTCTGCCAGCCAGCCCTCTGCCCTGTCCTCCTGGAGGAGGGGGGGGGGCAGGGCAGGAGGGAGGACCTTGGGGACTCTGGCTGAGCACAATGGCCTGTATGTGAGACCCAGGCTGGGGTTGGCAGTGTCAGAGGCTGTGTAACTGTGGGGTGGTGACTGTGTGTGTGACAGTCCCGTATCTTATAGCTCCTGTCAGGCTGTGTCCCTGGGTGTACATCAGTGCCTGTGACTTGACTCTCAGAGCCCCATGGGTGGCTGTGCTCTCTCTCTGAGGATGTGTGTCCCCATGTGTGACAGTGTGTGCCTGTGTCCTGAGGGAGGGACCTTGCCGGGGACTTCCTCACCTTCCTGTGGACTTCCCTTGTCGTTGCCCGCCCCACCTTCCAGGGCTGGCAGTGCAGAGGTGACGAAGGTGCAGGGTGCTCAGGGTGAGTCAGAGGTCAGGCTGGGTGTGGTGGCGGGACCAAGGTCAACTTCTCCCACCATCTGCAGCCTGATATCATAGAAGCCCAGATCTGTCTATCTAGGGGAAATGGAGGAGGAAGCCACTCCTAAAACTGCGATCGAAATCTCTGAGCATGCTATAGTCACTGTCAGCAGCAGAGGCCCCCTCCCGCACTCTGTCGCTACTCTTCAATTAATCACAAGTCCTGTCCAATCTCCTCCTAATCACTGCTTCCAGGGGCCCCTCCTCTCTTGGCCACCACTGCCCAGCCCGGGCCAAACCCTCCCTCCTCCGGACATGCAGCAGCCTCCCCACCGCTGCCCCCTTGGCCCAGGTTCCACATCTGGCCTCTCTCTATCTTCCATGCCCCATCCCCTCACCATTCTGTGTACATGACAATAAAACAGAGCTTAGATCCTGTCACCCACCTGCTTAGGACCTGTCAATGCTTCACTTTGTTCCTAGGGCAAAGTGTCAGCTCCTCAGCCTGGTCTTCTGGGTCTTCCCTGGTCAGACCTCTGCCCACCCCCAGTGTCTCCCTGTTGTCCCCTCACCTAGCCAGTGACTAAGAATTTCCAGAAGAGGCCACGATCTCTCTTGCCTCTGTGCCTGTGCACATACCTGTTCCCCAGCCTAGAACTCGAATCCTCCCTCCGTTGGATAAAGCTTAGTCATCCTGGGACACAGCACAGGCATTACCTCCAACAGGAAGCCTTCCCTGACTGCCTGCAGGCTGGTTAGGAGCCTCTGTTTTTCATCCTGGGCTACTCCCCCACCTGCACACACACACTGCATATATTTCTAATGGCTTTTATTTCCCCCAAAAATGTATAGAAGATTTGGAAGAAACAGAAAAGTGTAAATTGAAACAAAAAATCACCCAGAATCCTCTCAGATTAACTCTCAGGTTATTTCCTTCCAGACTTCTTCAAATGAATTGATAAAACATTTTCTTTATAAAATAAAGCCCATCCTATCTGTATGGTTTTCTCTCCTGCTTTGTTTCATGTATCATTATATTGTGAGCATTTGCCCAGATTAATTCTTCAAGAACATGACTTTTAATGTTTGCATAATATCCTTATATATGGATATATGATAATTTATTTAACCAACCCTCTATTGCTAGACATTTATGTTGGTTGTGATTTTTTATAGTTGTAAATAACAGTAATAAGCATCTTTGTACCTGGTTCTTTTTAACAGCTGTGGTTATTTTTTGGATTGAGTTCCTCCAAGTAGATTAATGGGGCCAAAGGGTCTATCTGTTTTTAAAGCTCTTGACACTCCTGCCCAGTGGCCTTCTAGAAAAGTTGTTCTAACTTACCCTTTCATCAACGGAGTCTGACAGCGCCCCAGATTGCACTTTTCACCAACACTGGTGCTATCTTTAAAAAACAAAACAAAACAAAGCAAGAACCTGTCTTAATTTCAACAGGTAAAACTGCATTACACTGTTGTTTTAATTTGCATTTCTTTGATTACTGGGGAGGATAAACCTTTCGGATCTCCTCTTTTGTGTCATGCATGCATCACACTGAGCTATAATTATATTTTCACATCCTGCCTCTCCCTCACCAACCTCAGCTCTGAGGGCGGGAGCTGGGACGGAGGACATCATACGCCTAGAGTACTGTGTGGATTGAATTGAGGCCTCTGGCTTCAATCTGAGCTTTGGCCTCTGGCAGACCTGGGGGTCAAGCCTAGCTCTGAGGCTTGAACTTGGGCAAATCGCCTTGCTTCTCTGGGCCTCAGTTTCCTCGTGTGTCAAGTGGGTTTGAAAGAGTACTAGACAGCCAGGCGCGGTGGCTCACGCCTATAATCCCAGCACTTAGGGAGGCCGAGGCGGGCGGATCACGAGGTCAGGAGATCAAGACCATCCTGGCTAACATGGTGAAACCCCGTCTCTACTAAAAATACAAAAAATTAGCCGGGCGTGGTGGCGGGTGCCTATAGTCCCAGCTACTCAGGAGGCTGAGGCAGGAGAATGGCGTGAACCCGGGAGGCGGAGGTTGTAGTGAGCCGAGATCACACCACTGCACTCCAGCCTGGGCGACAGAGTGAGACTCTGCCTCAAAAAAAAAAAAAAATAAAGAGCACTAGACACGAAGAGAAGAGTGTGGAGAGGCGTGTGAAGAGCTGTGAGCAGAGGAGTTTTTCAGGGCTAGGAGGCAGTGTTCCGCTCACATCCAGGGAGCTAACTTTGCTGAGGGAAGAGAAAATGTTCAGGACCAGCCAACTCCTCCTTCCCTGAGGCAAGATGGCGCCCAGATGCCTCTTGATTCCCAGGTGGATAGGAGCTCAGAGAAAAGTGTCCAGGCAAGACTGGGAAGGACCATGGCACAGCAGAGCAGGTTTCAAATTCAAGTTCAGCCCAGACCAGGGAGTTCCTGTCCTTGTGGTAAGTCAGCAGTGGCTCTGTTCATGTGTGGCAGGGTTTTTGTGTTGTGGGCTATTGCCCACACCATTGCCTGCTATGATTTAATCACCATCATTAGTACCAACTGAACAGAGCGGCAGAGTATCTCTGCCTTGGTGGCACAGCATCTCTTCTGGAGACTGTCCCTCAGCCATGGAGAGTGTCTTGGAGACAAACCCCTGCTGGGGGCGCCCTCATCCATTCTGGCTCAGGACATATTCCAAGACAGACACGCACAATTTCTCCGCACATTACTAGCCTAATGATACTGTCGTTTGAGATCTGGAAATGAGGAGAAGTCAGCTTTTTCTCGGTAATTAATGTGAGCGATGGGCCTTGAGATAGAGTAGCAGCCCCCCAAATGAGAACCAAGCTCTCAGGCAAGTCAGCCAGGTCATCCCCCTGCCTCTAGAAAGATCTGTGTTCCATCCCTGGCTTCTTCTTCCCGACATCCCTTGGATAGGTCAAGCGCCCGCCTCTTCCCCATTGGTCATTCCTTTAGGGATCACTTTAGGGATCACCTGAGCTCTGATGGTCAGGAGGTTCTTCCTTGAGCCTGCCCACAGCCCTTCATGCTGCAGTTCAGTCTGCTCTGCCACTGCCCCCATGAGAGCTGCCTTTGCTTTTTGGGAATTCTTGGCTATGGGGGCTTTCTTTATCTCACTTACTGAAAGCAGAGGTGAAAACACCAGGGTGGGGGCTGGTGGAGGTGGGGTGCTTCAGGAGAAAACCTTAAAGGAGATGGAGGCGGGGCTTGGCTCCAATGGGCAGAGGCTGGAAGCTGACCCAGCTTTCCTTTCTGAGAGAAGCATTCACCACGTTCATAAATATTTTTCTGGGTCTCTGCCTCAGTTTCCGCACTCTGCTCAGGGGCAAATGTTTCTATCGTGTCCCTTTGTCTTCTCTCTCCATTCACTTTCAGTGCTGGGTGAAGGAGACATCAAGTAAATCAGCGCCAGGCCGCCCTTCTTTCTTCTTTTCTTCTTTTCTTCTCTTCTTCTCTTCTTCTTCTTTTTTTTTTTCTTTTTTGAGATGGAGTTTCGCTCTTGTTGCCCAGGCTGGAGTGCAATGGCACGATCTCAGCTCACCACAACCTCTGCCTCCCGGGTTCAAGTGATTCTCCTGCCTCAGCCTCCCAAGTAGCTGAGATTAAGGCATGCACCACCATGCCCATTTAATTTTTGTATTTTTAGTAGAAACAGGGTTTTGCTATGTTGGTCAGGCTGGTCTCAAACTCCTGACCTCAGGTGTTCCGCCTGCCTCAGCCTCCCAAAGTGCTGGGATTACAGGCGTGAGCCAGTGCACTGGGCCCAGGCCCTGATTCTAATCAGCTCCAAGTTGGGTGGAACAGGCAGACCCTGGCACAAAGAGCTCTGATACGGAGTGACCTGTGCCACAGAAGAAGGAGTTTACAAACAGAGCCCGGGGTAGAGAAGAATCGATACTTCCTGGGGAAATCTGGGAGGCAGAAGAGGGGGCCTAGGAGGGTGCATTTGGTAACAAAAAAGGGGTGCTGGGAAAGCAATCTGGGCAGAGGGAACAGCACAGCCAAAGGACTGGAGGTGTGAAGAAGCCTGGCATAATCTGTAAATGGCGTCTAGCTCCCAGGGAATAGGGTGGATGCAGAGGTAGGAAGGGAGAGAAAGCTGGGAGGTCTACAGCGGGTGGGAACTTTATTCTGAGAGCACTGGGGAGACATTGAGGGTTTAAGCAGGGGTGATTAGGGGGCAGTTTTGTGCCATAGAGTGGTCACGTGGAGAAAACGTGGACAGGGATGGTGGGGGGACAGGACTGGCAGCTACTGCTATGGTATCTGTGGTCCTGAACAAAGATGATGGGTTCTAGAGATGTTAAGAGGGCAAACCAAACGGGACCCCATGACAGGCTAGAGGTGGGATGGATGACTGCTGGTGATCCAAGATCCTGAGTTTAAGATGAGTCCCAGCACAGTCTACTCCTACCCTGAAGCCGCGTTAGCTCCCAAGGCCTCCAGGAGAATATTTAAATTTCCTGGAATGACAGTCCCAGCCTGGCCCTATATACCTCTGTGACCTCAGCTCCCCTACCTTCCTGTGCTCTGGCCCATGTGGTTTCTCCATGGGAACTCTCCATGAGTTCCTATGGCTCATTCTAGCATCCAAGCCATTGTTCACATTAATTATTGTTCCCCTTCCCTATGCTGTCATCCGTCTTCCCTGCCTCCCCAAAATCTTCCCCACCTTCTCACTGAAGCGAGCCTTGCAGGCCTTAGTGCCCCTCCACCCACACTTTCACCTTCCCTCCCTTTCCTCTACCCTCTTCACTTAGCACAGGCCTGGGCTGACAATGTAATGAGCATAAACAGTTACCTAAAGATTCTACAAGGAGAACTGCAGGCCTTGGCTCAGATTAGAGCAGAAAGTTGGCTCCCATCCTCCAGTGGCCCTGACAGGACCAGGCCAGGGGGACAGTCTTGTCTGCAGCTGTGTTCCTCGGCCAATGGAGCTGTCGTTATTGCTCCAAATTAGGCACCAATTTGCCCGTGTAATTGTTTGCTAATTAGCATGAAATCCTAATGTAATTAGTTGGGCCCCTTATTCGGGAGCCTGGGGAGTCAGAGGCAGTGGGGGGCCGCTGGAGCAGGGAGGGTCTAGGAGGCTGGGGAAATGGTTGTTTGAGAGAGAAGGCCCCAAGCTGCCATCAGGGCTGAGACAGGGAGTGATAGAAATTGCAGAATGTCACAGTCAAAGGGCCTTTGGAGAGGCTAGCACTTGCCAGCACCTTACAGATGGGGAAACTGATAACAGATAGGGCGAGGAACCTCCTGGGAGCTGGTGGCAGAGCTGGGCCAAACATCCAGGCCATCTGTTTACACTGACCAGAGCGGTGCTCTGGCTGTGGGTGAAGGTGACATGGCCCACAGCTCTCTGGCATCTGCTTTTAAAGAAGGGAACCAGGGAGAGTGGAGAGTGGGTGGGGGTGTGGTTATCAGCCCACATTTTTTTTTTTTTCTTTGAGACGGGTTCTCACTCTTGTTGCCCAGGCTGGAGTGCAGTGCAGTGCAGTGATCTTGGCTCACTGCAGCTTTGACTTCCCCAGGCTCAAGTGATCCTCCTGCCTCAGCCTCCCAAGTAGGTGGGACTATTGGCATGCATCACCATGCCTGGCTAATTTTTGTATTTTTATTACAGACGGGGTCTCGCCATGTTGCCCAAGCTGGTCTCAAACTCCTGGGCTCAAGTGATCCGCCTGCCTCAGCCTCCCAAAGTGCTGGGATTATAGGCATGCACCACCACACCCAGCCCAGTCCATCTTTGAAGTAGGAAATGCAATGGAAAGAGGGCCTAGGCAGGATACCAAATTGTTAGTTAGAACTGGAGGAGCAGCGGGAACAAAGAAGAGGTTTCCAGAGCTTCTTTCTGGGGAATGACTTGGGTGTCGAGGGGGAAGATGGGGAGGCCAGAATGCTTTCCTCTGACTGAAAGGCAAATCCCCCACCACCACCCTAGGCTTTCTGCCTCTCCCCATCTCTCTGGAAAGGGTCTGGAGAAGGTGCTAGAGCCAGCCCATACCAGCTTGTGAGAGCTGACTGTTAAATTCTTGGGAATTTTGCCAGTCAGTTAACTTCACATTGGTAATGTAAATTGGCCATCATGGGAGGATTTACACCATGGAAATTGGCAAATGCTGCAAATCAGGGCTACACTTCCCTGCCCCCAAGCCAGTTGTTAAATTGTACCAGCATACCACTGAACCCGTCTGAAATGTGATGAAATAGCCCCAGCTCTCTCCCAGGCAGCTGGGTAGGATTGGGAAGAGGAGCAGCTGTTCTCAGGACCATTCTGGGGATACCATATTAGTCACATGTTCTCCACTCCCCACTTCCCATCCCTAGCATCCAGTCTGCCCACAACTGACTCTCACACCTCAGGTTGCTCCCTCTTCCCCTCCCTGCAGTTATCCTCTGTGTCAGTTTCCAGGGTTCAATTCTCTTTACTCCCTATCATTTATATTTTAGAGTTGGGGTCTTGCTCTGCCCAATCTTACTCTGTCCAGGCAGTGATCATGGCTCACTGTAGCCTTGAACTCCTGGGCTCAAGCAATCCTCTTGTCTCAGCCTCCTGAGTAGTTGGGACTACAAGGGTGCACCATCATACCTGGCTAATCTTATTTTTTTGCAGAGAAAAAGGGTCTCGCTCTGTTGCCCAGGCTGGTCTCAAACTCCTAGGCTCAAGTGATCCTCCCCCATTGGCCTCCCAGAATGCTGGGATTACAGGTGTGAGCCGCTGCACCCGGCCTCTTTAATCCCTATCTTTACTCAGATCTCTCCTGTTTCCTGGACACTGTCTCTGGATGTCCTGAAGGCACCTCAATGCAGCATGTCTAAAATAGAAATCATCGACTTCCCACAAGTCTTTCCCCATCTGAGTAAATGGCACACTCCCCCTCAGGGCCTTTGCACTTGCAATTTCCCCTGTTTGAACAGCTCTTCCTCCAAATATCCCTCACATCCCTCAGGGCTCTGCTCAGGTGTCACCTTCTCAGAGACATGTTCCTTGACCACCTTTCCTAAAACAGCCCCCATTCTCATCCACCACTTCTGCACCCTTGCTGGACACTATTTTCCCTCTTTGCACTTGTCCACATACGCATTCCATACATTTAGGTGTCTGTGTCTGCCTCCCTTTCCCCACTAGAAGGTGAACTCCACATAAACACAGCAGTTATGTGGTCAGGTTCTAGAAGTTCCTTGGCATCTTGGAACTGTTCGACTGATTGTATCTGTTCTACTCATTCAGTGCTGGATACTTTTAGTAAGCTCCCAATAAATATTGCTTGAATGAATGAATGAATGAGCCTCCATCCAGTCCCCTTTTTCAATCTTGACTCCTCAAATCTACCTTCCATTTGCCCCTGTTGTTTCTTAAACAAACTTGACTGTGATTCATTCCCATCCAAAACCCTTCATAGATCATAGATCTCTTTTGCTTTCAGAATAAAATCTACCTCTGGTTTTGCTTAGAAGGCCCTCAGTGATGTATTTCCAGCCTAACCTTCATTTCGCACATCTTCCCCCAAGCATAAGCACCACACACACACACACACAGCCATGCACACAGCCTGGGTATACTATTTCTGCCTCTTCTGTACAGTGCTCCCTCCCTTCTTAAGTGGTCCTGCATTCTCTGACTCATTTACTTCTTTCCTTCATTCCGTCAATAAGTGTTTTAAATGGAGCAGACCCTTGGTGCCAGGCCCATAGCTGAGCATTACTGGGAGGAGTCAGCCCACACCCCTTCTCAAAATGCTCCCAATCTGGCAGGGAAGGAGGCCGTGAAACCATCATTCCATCTGTAGTTCCTCCTTTACTGTCCTTTGGACATCCTGACATCACCTCCCTGTGCCCAGCCAGTTCTCTGTGGCGGGGGTTGGGGGGAGAGCATCTCTGTGAAGAGGCAGCCCCTGACCCTTGCCTGCTTCTGGCTGTGGTGTGGCACCTGATGGAAATGACTGGATTTGGGGTCTGCTTTTTCCTGCTAACCCTTGACTGAGAGCTTCAGGGAGGTAGGATGTAGGGAGAACCACCTTGGGTTCTCCAAAGCCCATCAGAGTAGAGGCCACACTGAGTGACTCAAGGCTGCCCTTATTCTCTGGGACTTCTGAGTCTTGGCCTTCTTCACCCCACAGGGTCCAAGACCCAGGGAGAGGTGGAGTTGTTCGAGTGTGGGGTGTGCATAGACTTGCTGAGTCTCTGGGTCAGGGGGTGTGTGGGTGTGTGCACTCCTGGGTGTGCACTGGTGGGCTTGTCCATGAGCCCGGTGTCAGGGGCCTATCCCAGACTCCTGTGCTGGGTCATTTGTGCCGGGCAATGTGGTGTGTCTGAATTATGGCAGTGTGTGCATGCATCTGCTCAGGGATGGCGCTGCCTGGGACCCGGGTTGTCCCTCCTGCACTCTAGCCTGAGTCTCCAGCTCAGCCACAAGACAGCCAAGATCTCACAGTGAGCAGGCCCATTGCCGAAGACTGATGAACTGCCCCCAAGCCCTCAGCAGAGCGAGAGCGTGAAGCCAGAGCTGCTCGGTCCCTCCCGCTAACGGCCCATCCTCTTCGGCCATTGCCTCCCGAGTGCCCATTGAGTGCCCGTGGGTCAGCGAGCGGGACCTCTGGAGGAAGGGGCCGGTGTGCCCAGGGCTGGCGGCGGGCCCGGGGTCTCTGGGAGGAGAGGGCCATTCGCTCAGCTCCCTCCCAGCGCCCAGAGAGGGCCCCCGCTGGCGCAGGCACACAGGGGCACATAGCCTCAGGCGGGGGTGGGGGGCTGGGGGCGGCACCGTCCGTGGGGGGCGTGGGCTCGCTTAGCCTTCCGCATCTGCACCCCCTCGCGCAGTGCCCCTTCCGCACACTCACACACACTCATTCCTACAGCTACACACTCTAGCACCTGCAGGCGCAAACGCTTGCAGGGACACGCCACGACACAGACACCCACCCAAGCACACACAGCATCGGCTGGAACACAGACACACAAAGGCACAGGCAGGTTCATAGACTCGTCCCTGAATCACACATAGCCCAGACTCAGATGCACACACACAGATGGGAACGCTCGCCTGCACGTGCACAGACACACGGACACACCCGCACACCTCCGCGGTGGTCCGAGCACACTCGCGCCCCGGCAGACGCTCACAGACACACGCAGGGCCGGGAGCGCACACACACAGACACAGGCTCATATAGACAGACTCGGTCCTAAAAATACCCACTCGCAGAGGCAAAGACTAGCACACAAGCACGCACAGACACACCGACAGGCGGCCCACGGACACCGCGCTCCCTGCCACACAGCCCACGCAAGAGCTCACACACGGCCTCACGGAGGACAGTCACAAAACACCCAGACACACGCCACACACGCAGGCGCGCATTCGCGGACACACAAAAGCGCCGCACACACAATCGGGCAACGCAGACGCACGCACTTGGGCCCCGGCTGCCTTTGAAATTCAAATTCGCGCTCTCTTCCGCCGCTCCCGCCCAGGCGGCCCCACACCCGCGCCGCCACCGCCACGGGCTCGGGACTCACGACGTGGCCTGCCTTGAGCGGAAATTAAAATTCATTTCAGGGGAGACCCGCACAAGGTGTGGGAGGGCGGGCGGCTTCCGGCGGTGGGGCCCTTTGTGAGGGTAAGAGGTAAGGGCACCATAGGAGTGGGAGCCTCTGTCCCCCAATATGTGACCTTGACCCGGTGGCTGTGCAGCCTCAGGGTTCCCTCCGGAGGGGGACCTCCAGTGGAAAGTCAGGCTCCAAGCTGGCCAAGCTGGTTGTAAGGGAGGGCCCGATGGAGGATTCAGCCTGGGAATAGGAGGGGGTGGCGGGCTTCCAGGGAAGGATTAGTTGCCAAAGTCTCCAAAGACAAGAATCCCAGGGCCACAGGTACAGATCTGCAGACATGCACCACAGTGGATCCAAACCCCTCATCCAGACACAGATATAGGACACCCAGAGACACACACCCAACAGTAACACACAGACCTCACTGGAAGTTGAGGGCCTGCCAGCACCACCAGGCACACACAGAGACACGCACGGCAGGCTGGCATAGACACATACCACTGACATGCAGACGCAGTCACATTTGGGCCTGCAAATGCCAGGCACCCTGACTCACCAAAGGCACAGACACACACAGGCCTGCAAACACTTTTCACACACACACGTTCAAGCACACACCGAACACAAGGAAACATCGCACTCTGGTTGCACACAAACTCCAATAACACGCAAACGCTGCCCTGTCAATACACCTCACATTCGTCCAGACACTGAGTGGATGCCAAACCCCAGCATCGTAGGTGTGTATGCATTCTACGCCACACACACAGAGAAAGAAATGCACGAGCACACCGCACACCCTGCAAACAAAGGCACACACACGCACATGCAGCAGAGATCCCAGAGCCAGGTCCAGGCTTCTGACGTACAAAGCCTAGGCAGACAAACACGAAACCTGCACACAGGCACGCCATATACACACACAGACTCTCCCCCTACACATTGACGCACACAACCACCCACACGTGTACCGGAGCTCAGCCCCACTCACTCCCACTCTGACACACAGAACACTCACTTGGCGAGGTGCTCCAGGGCCCTCCCCTCCAACTACAAGGCTCCGGAGCCTGACACCCCTACCCCCGCCCCATCCACAGGCTTCACCCCCAAGCCTGGGACCCTCTGAGGTGAGAGTTGCGCCAGAGTTGGTGGTGAGCCAGAAGCAAGCCCCGAAACCCTGCAGTGATTGCTTTATTGCCAGCATGAGTTGATGTACTTTCCTCTCCAGCAAGAGGGACAGATGTCCTCCTGGGGTGTGTCATCGTGTGCTCCTGTCAGTAAGGAGTGTGGTTGTGCCAGCCAGAGAGGCATATAGGTGTCACTGGTCCTGCATTCCGTCCTTCTCAGCACCCTCAGCAACTCTGGTTGCCTCCCCCAAAACCTAGGTGTCCAGCCTCAGCCTCTTCTAGCAGGTGTCAAGCTCTGGGAGTCAGACCCCCACCAACCAAATCTCTCACCCCGAGGGAGCTGGTCTTCTTTAGAAGATCAACTCTAATCCCGAAATAATTTTTTTCAAAAGTTGGTGCCTGGTGTGTCCTCTGGGAGGTGGCAGGGAGGACCAGGCCGAGGCAGGATGAGGCAGAACTGAAGCAGGGCCTCTAGCAAACCCTGAATGGGGTAGAGGCCTGGCTCTTGTCTCAGCCTCTCTGTAAAGCAGCTTCCTCATCTGTGAAATGCGGGTGACCAGACTGATTGCAAGGGTTGTTCTGAGGGCTCATTTGAACAATAGGTGAAGAGCAGCTGGCACAGTGTCTGCCTATAGAGGGGCTTGGCTGGATGAGCCAGTGCCTCCAAACCTCTAGGTCCCTGCACCCCTGCCTGCTAAGCCCATGTGTCCTGCTTGGCACAAGCCCAGTTCAGTAGGATCCAGGTGGCACAGAGCCCAGGAGAGAGGACCTGGGGCATCCCAGGCAGTGGAACACACTGGCCTTGCCCTACTGCCAGCGTGCCCCATGCCTGCTGAGCGTGTCCCAGCCCCTCCCTGAGGGATGCTCCTCACCCCTGCCCATGGCAGGAAGCTGGGAGCAGCTCCTCAGGCGCCTCTGCCCCCTGCATATCCACCAGCCTCAGGGTGTGGGTACAGGGTATGGTGCTGTCATCCCTGGCTGTCTGGAATGGCTGCCAGGGCTCATTGACCTTAAGGCCTACAGCAGGGGAGTGTGGGATTAGACCTCAGAAGAATTTACCAAGGGGGAGTGCCTGGGCTCCCTCCTGTAAGGGACTGTGTCTGACCTCAGTCTAGAGCCAGAGGTGATGGGACTAATAAATAAGCCAGACGGATCCCCACTGGACCAGAAAAATAGAGGGGGCTTGTGTCCTAGAGTTGTGTGTACGTGGTTATTTATATACTTGTGAATCCCAGTCCAGTGTATATGTTGATGGGCCAGCAACTGTGTCAGTGTGTAGATATGGCTTTATCTGTACATGCAGGGGTGTGTGTGTGTGTGTGTGTGTGTGTTTACACACACATGGAAGGCTGAAAAGGAAGAGGAACTTCCAAATAAGGAGAGGAGATGCTGCAGAGAAGTGGATCCAGATTCAGTTTCTCTGCAGGGATCCCCCCTGCCACACTGTCCCCATCACACTGGCAAAACCTTGGCTCCTGCCTCCTTATCTGCAATGATCTCAGCAGATAAAAGCTCCTCCTGGTACACCTCTCTTCCTTTGGGGGATGTGGGGGTTGCTGGAAAGGTGTTAAGGTCAGGGCCCCAATTCTGAGTGATCTCCGTGTCCCCAGAATCTGGAACAGCCCATAGCCCTAGTAAGTCTGAAAGGGGCCCACATTCATGCAGATAGCGTCTACATGCAGATGACATCTGGGCATAGCACTGTGTGAGACACTTCCTCTTTTTCATCTGACGTGACCCGCATCAGCTCTGCTAAATTGGGATCATTGTTTCCATTTTACAGAAGAGAAAACTGAGGCTTGGATATTATAAGTGATCTGCCCAAGGTCACACAACTGGTGAGGGACAGAAGTAGGAATCCAGATCTGTGTGGCCTCAGAGCCTGAAGTCTTTTGGTTCATCACATGGGAAACTGTGAACCAGTGTTTTACTGCACAAACATCAGTCAAGAGTCACAGATCAAAAGCTCTGTGAGGGCAAGGTGTCTGCTTGCCATTTCACCATTCATTTGCTCAGCAAATATTTGCTGACTACTTACCTTGTACCTGGTGCTGGGTGTCACAGACCCCAGCTATGAAGGGATGGACAAGGTCCCTGACTTCACAGAACTCACAGTCCAGGGGGGCAACAGGTGACATGTGTGTAAATAAACAACATATTTTCAGAGCAATGAGTATTGCCAAGGAAATGTAACAGGGGTATGGGATGAAGCAACTGGGGGTGGGGTAGGGCTATTTTAGAGGTGTGGTCAGGGGAGGCTCCCTGGAGGAAGTGATGTTGAAGGTGAGACCTTCTTGATAAGGGGTCAGCCATGGAAATTGCTGGGGGAAGGGTCTGGAGTTTTCTAAGAGCAGCAAGGAGAACTGTGTGGCTGCAGCATAGTGTGGGGTGGGGGGAGGGGACTGGAGATGGGTCTGAGAGGCTGCTAAGGGCCAAGCTATGCAGGGTCTGGAAGGCCACATTGTCAAGTGCAGTGGGAAGCTACTAGCAGGCTTAAGAGGTGCCCTGATTTACACTTTTAAAGAGATGGCTCAATGGGTTCCAGGAGAATGGACTGGGGTGGGGGAGGTAGGAGTGGAAGCCCAGAAATTAAGTAAGGGAGAATCTAGGCATTGGATGATGGTGGCGTGGACTCCCCTGTTGGCAGTGGGGATGTAAAGAGTGGATAGATTTGGGATATTTTGGGAGGTAGAAGCAACAAGACTTGCTGATGGCTGGGATCCCAGTGCCTAGAACATAGTAGACTCGATAAATATTTGTTGAATAAATGAATAAAGGCGCCAGGCTCTATATATACTTGTGTGTACCCTCTGGTATGAGGCATGTATGTAAAGATCACCCAAGACCCTAAAGGGCTGCTCTATCCTCTGCCCTAGGGGCCAGGGGCCAGAGAATGCAGGTGCTGCTCGAGGAGTTGCACACAAACCAGGCATTTCAGAAGATTTGGCTAGGGAGCAAGGCATCCTCCCTTCTTTCCCCAATCTGCAACAGCAATAAAATGACAAACACCCAACCTGGGTTGCCCCAGGCTCCTAACCCCTTTGGCATCTGCAGCAGGAAGGATGGAAGCTAGACATGAAGTATTTCCCACAGGCAGAGAGGGCCAGTCCACCTTTTCCAGGATGGCCCCCAGGATGCATGCCATTCAGAGCTCTCAGGTGCTGGTCATAGGAACTCTGGGGCAGAAGATTGTCACATGGATATAGGTGTCTTTAGGGACAGGTTATGAGCACCTGATAGGTGTCTGGGGTAGGGGTGGGACTGGAAGGAGACCTTGGCACCCACAGCTTTGGGTGGCCTAGTTGAATGGCAGTGGTGAACAGGGCTGAGTGAGGGGTGCTCCTAGGTCCCACTGGCTGGAAGGAAACCTGCCTAGGCTCTGGGCCAAATAAATCATTGGGAAGGGAAGAAGAACATTTTCTCATCTGTTTAAAGGGCAACGAAGCATAGCAGCGGCCGGCCCAGCGGGAGGCAAGGCTGAGGCCAGGCGGGTGAGGCCAGGGCAGCTCCCTTCCTCCACACACCATCCTCTCCTGAGCAGCCCCACCGGCTTAGGCCTTGAGGGTTGTCTGCCTTCCAACTGGGCCATTGATGGTTGCTATTGTTGACAAAAATATTAATTAATTAGTAATAAAATAATTACTGACAAAGGCCCCTTCAGGGACATAACCCTTGCTAATCCATCTTTTATCTCACTGGATCCCAGCCTGAGATCATTTATACCATTTCCCAGATAAGGAAACAGAGGCCCAGAAAGCTGAAGGGACTTTCTCAAGGTCACCTAGCATGGCAGGGTGACAGCAAGGCGGTTGCCCTTGTGGGGTGGGTCCCCATAATCCCATCAGAGGTTCCAGAGGGGGCCCCAATGGGACTAAAGGGCTGAAGTCATTGTTCTTGGTCCAGCTTAGGGGGTTCAGGGGGATGTCCCTTTATTCTGCTCAAGCCCTCTGTGCTCAAGCTCTGGCCGGTGCCCCTTCCCATGCCCAATCTCTGCCCCAGGCTCCCAGGAGGCCCCTCCTGGGGCTAAGACTTGCTCTCTTCACCCCCGCCTGCGCTTCAGAGAAGTAATTTCTCTTCAACCAGCTGGATTTGAATATGGAAACGATTTGTAATTACACCAAGTCCTCCTGGGCGGCCTTATTACCAGAGTGAGTCTGGAAGGGCAGGAGCTCATGGGAAAGGAGGTGGGGAAACCCTGATGCGGAGAGGTGCCTCCAGGGAGAGCCTTCCAGAGGTCAGCCTAGTCTCGCTTGCTCACTCCTGTACAACCCCGGGGAGGTCCTGCTGTCTCCACACAGCTCCCACAGCCCCCTTTGCCTTGCTGACCTCCCCACCTTGCCCCTAGTGAGCCCCCAGGTATGGGACACCATCTCTGTCAGTCCCTCACTCTGTCTTCCTATCTTTCCTTGGGCGTACATTTTTGTGGCTGATGGAAGGGGTCAAGAAGTCAGAGGGCTACCGAGGAACAGAGAGAGACAAAAAATGCTGCTGTCCATCTGGAGCCAGTCCCTCCCATCACCTCTCACCCAACTGCATCCTGGGGAAGAAGGAGGGGGGTCCTCAGGGATCCAGCTGCATCACATCTGCAAGAGACCTGCCTGGGTTTCTCTGGGCTCCAGGTCTCTAATATGCTAATAGTCATGAATATTCATAGAGAGAGAAGCAAGCTCCATGTGGGAGAGGAGGGGGCTGGAGCTTTGGACAGGGTCCTGGAGATCTCTAAGGTGCTTGCATCCTTGTGGGCAATCCATGTCTGCACCATTTTCCCCACTTTTGCCCACCTCCTTGAAGCCCCAGTCTCAGCTACCTCATTGCCCCTCCCAATGCCCATGTAAGGAGGGGGTCCAGATTTCCCACTGCCCTGGGGTGGCTTTCAACACACTTTGCAGCTCGCAAGGCCTGCCTGGCCTGGCTTTCACGTAGCAGCTGAGCCTTGAAACCCAGAGATGTCTGAGTGTGTTTGAGGGTGCCCAGCAAACCCTAGGAGCCTTGCTTGCCAGTGCTAGGCCCAAGGCATGGGTCTCCTTGGGCATCCGCAGGGAAAGGGAAGGTGCCGGCCCAGCTCTCCTCCCTGCCTCATAAGGCCTCATAAATTCTCTTAAGGTGACAGGTGATATTCCTTCGTCGCCCCTTATTACCTCCTTCCATTAAAGTCGATAATCTCTCACAATCACTCACAACAAATGTCACTGAGGCTGCTGGAGGTGGGAGGGACAGAAGGAGGGAAAAGAGGGTGGTTCTCTGCCTCTTCTTGGTACTGCCCCTGGGAAGAGGTAGGCTTTTCTCTTCTTGCCCCATCTCCAGGGCGACACAACTCAAGGAGCATCCATGGAGAGGTGGGGTTGTTATTTGCTGGAATGAGGACTTCTTTGCCCTGAAAATTTGGCCCTTCCTGGCCAGTGAACCTTCAAAGAGTATGGTCCTGAAACCATCCCATCCTCATTGCAAAGCTGAAACCATCCCACCCTTATTGCAAAGCTGCCCCCTGCTGGTTTCTCCTCTGACCAAAGTCGTGGGATTAACCTACTTGTGTTGGCTGCAGCGGTATATCAGCCTACCTTACTGACGGCAACATGCTCAGGCCACAAACCCCCTGACTGGGGCCCTGAGCCATGGGCATCTCCCTGCGTACCGCCTGAACCACGAGGGCTCAGGCCCCACCCAACTGTTTCTGGGCACAGTGCCAAGATGGGGAAGGGGTGGGTCTGTACATCTCTGCTGCTTCTACACAAGCAGATGCAACATGGGGGCGCCCCTGGCACAGGGAAAGGCACTTGTGGGAATAGACAGGGACTCAGGAAAACATGTAACACACTGCACA
This sequence comes from Theropithecus gelada, assembly GCF_003255815.1. Lineage (NCBI taxonomy): Eukaryota > Metazoa > Chordata > Mammalia > Primates > Cercopithecidae > Theropithecus > Theropithecus gelada. Next base: position 59,261,022 of record NC_037668.1, on the reverse strand, counting down.
CGTGTAGCATCCCCGTGCCTAAGGACGTGCAACATTGCAGTTTAAGTATGCATCAAACATGTCACATTGCAGTATACATATGTGGCTGCTACATATGAGTTACCCACAGTCCTCAGCACACATGTGGCACCTGTAAGCTTGCATACATATTGCATCCCTGCGCACAGGAACAAGCAACATGCATTCAGGACTTGGGCACATGTTAATACACCGTGCATGTGTGTAGCACTTGCATGCACCTACCCAGGCAACATGGTAGTGCACACTTAGGGCACCTGTATGCATATGCAAAGTTCAGTGCACATGACTGGCACCTGCATGCACAGGGGCATGCAATATGCAATGCACATGGGAAGGTGAGCAAATGCTTCAGCCCGCAGGGCCCGGGAGACCCTGGCGGCGCGACAAGACTCCGGCATGGGTATAGCTGGAGGGGCGTCGCGGATCGCCTCATTCTGCGGTCCAGGAGGCAGCGGGCGGGGCGGGGGCTTACCCAGGGCTTCTCCCGCGCCGGCGCCTGGGGCCCAAAGCGGGGAGGTGGGGGGCGCGATCGGCTCGGCTGGCGCTGTTCCCCCTTTAACAGGAGGCGGCGCGCGTCGCCCCCGCCCCCCGCCCCTTCTCCCGCGGCTCCTCGCGCCCGGCCCGGCGCGCGCCCCCTCCCGGGCCCGGCCCGCGCAGGCGCCGCGTCCCGCCTCGGCCGTCACTCGGCCCGGCGCGCGCTGCGGGCAGCGGCCGGAGCGGCCGGAGGAACCGGGTTCGGCGTCAGCGGCGGCGGCGC